>NC_051067.1:106520661-106820661 GCF_004664715.2 Peromyscus leucopus | reverse complement strand
ACATGAGGACTTTCCTCCAAATCATGCTACACAGCAGCCCAGGATTAAGAGGACACACCAGATTGTCCATGCAACATAAATGAACTGCTTCCATAGTTTTAATTTTGGGGAACTTCCATAGTCCAGTCATTCCTTAGGTGAGAGAGCCAGAGCGAGAACACACATCTTTCCCTAGTAGGGGCTGAAAACACAATACTCCCTGGAATACAGAGTGTTGGATGGAGATGCTGAATCTGTAGAAGTCTTTATTGATTGGAGGAAGCAGTGAAACCATGGCTGCACCATGCCAGTGAGAACACTGCAAACCACTAAAGAGAAAAGCCTACTGGTACTGGGGTGTGGATGCACTAGACTTAGGGGCTGGACAGAAGGAGCCAAGATCAGCCAGTCCTCAGGTGTCCCTAAAGCCTGAGGTTGCTCACCACGTCACCCAGGAATTCATACTGAGCTATTTCAGAATCTTTACCCTGTACTCTTTGTGTATCCTGGCAGGGTTTCCTGGGATTGAGAAACTCCTGTTCATGGGCCAGTATCTCAGCTTTATCATAAGCTCTGAGAACCCTGAGAGTCCCAGTGTTGGAAACAACAGGGTCTGAAAATGTTTGTCAGGTGGATATAAATGTTTCTAAGTTTGATCTCAGTGGGAGCTTGCACTAGTGTGGGTACAGAATGGAAGAGGGATGAATAGGAGATGGGTACTTAAGAAAGCCACACAAAAATAAACAGAAAAATATGATTCAAATGATATCATTAGAACAAATGGACTTAACAGTTACCTACATAAAATGCCATCCAAACAATACAGAATACACATCTTTTGAGCCACCCCTGGGACTGTCTACAAAATAGGTCATATATTAGGGTATGAAGCACTTTTTGACAAATGTAGAAACATTGATAATTTCTCATATATTATTATTACAATGGAATAAAACTCCCTACCCACAGCAAGAGAAACTATAAAGCACACACATTCTCATGGAGATTAAAGAACACAATTTTGAATGATGAATGTGTCATTGAAGAAATAAAAAAGGAAAGTTAAAATTACAAGAATGAAATGAAACTGAAAAGGAAACAAATGAAAAACAAAAGACAGCAGACAAAATCCCGAGGGAGATATAACAGGCCATGGGGTGGGCATCTGCAGGTCTAAGTCCGTAGGTATAAGTTTCAAATGTCCATGCCCTTCTCCATCTGTGGTTTCTCCAACTGTGGTTTCTCCATCTTGGTTTCTCCATCTGTGGGCTCCTCTGCACACACCTGCTTAGAGATGCATAATCTCCAGTGCAGCCTTCTGCTTCCTGCTCCCCACTCCTTCACCCACGCTGAATCTGTGACAAGGATGGCACCAAGATTTGGGGTCAGGTTTGGGGTGAGGGTTACTGATATTCAGAACGACTTCAGAGTCCACGCTGTGCCTTCCTGGGGGGAGAGGAATAAAAAGGCAAAGCAGATAGGTGGCTTTATCAGCCTGATAAGCACAGGCTCTTCTCACCTCTGCCTGGTCAGTGCAGGTCTCCTGTGACATTACCTTGCACCGCCCCATAGAACTCTTACCTATATTTTGCCGGGTACAAGTTCCTACCTGGGGGAGGCCCACAACTGCTTCCTGTTGGGAAACTCAGTGCATCCCATAGCAGCAGAAGCTCATGCCCAGGAGCTAGCTCAGCAGTTCTCAATCTGATCCCTTGGGGCGGGGGACAAATGACCCTTTCATGTGGGCCCCATATCCCATACCCACATACCAGATATTTACATTATGATTCATATCAGTAGAAAAATTACATTTATAAAGTAGCAACACAGTAATTTTTTGTTTTTTGTTTTCTTATCTTCACATCCTAACCACAGCTTTCCCTCCCTCCCCTCTTCCCAGGCCCCCCAACCTACTGTACCCCCTCCCACTCCATCCACTCCTCCACCTTTTCTCTGTAGATATAGGTGGGCATCCCATGGATATCAAGTCAGCCATGGTATATCAAGCTGCAGTGAGACTAGGAACCCCTCCTCTACCAAGCTTGGACGAAGCAATCCTGCAGGAGGAATGGGTCTCAAAAGCAGGCAACAGAGTCAGGCATCTGCTCTCACTGCTAGGAGTCCCACAGGAAGACCAAGTCACACAACTGTAGCATATATGCAGAGAGCCTAGGTCAGTCCCATGAAAGCTCTCTGGTTGTTAGCAATACAATAATTTTATCGTTGGAGGTCACCACGACTGTCTTAAAGGGTCACAGCTTTAGGAAGGGTGAGAACCACTGAGCTAGCTGACCATGCCATTGGATTAACTTCCTGACTTTCTGAAGGATGTAGCCTGTGGGTTTCTGCTTCTCCTCCTGTGTGTTCAGTGTGAGACTTTGAAAGGGGAAGATGGAAACAGGTCAGAGCTGCAAACCTTTGCAGAGTCAGAGACTGGGAGGGCAGGAGGCAATGGGTCAGGGAGGGAGGAGCTTATGGGGATGACAGACAGCAGTGAGGGGTAATGCATCCACTAAAGCCCACAGGGTGGTCCTGTGGCACACACAGGGTCAATGATGCCTGAGGTCACTTAGCACTTAGGGGAAGAATAGTGTGATGGGCTCTGCTGAGTGCTGGGCCTGGAGGTCAGATAGACCAGCTGTAGTGGGTAGCCATTCCAGCTTGGATCTGGAAGTTCCAACCCGCATTGAGACTCTGGCAACTGTCACGCCTATGAGGCGGGGCCAGGGGAGGCGTCTGGAGACCTGAGACCTGGATGGGGGCACGCTCGCTCGGTTCCTGGACCTTAGACGGTGGAGGTTGACTGAGCAGAGCTCCAGAGAACACCGCTGGACTGCAATACACCTTCCCTAGACCCCCGCAATCTACCATTTCCTTCATTTGTAAGTCATCCACTAAATAAATCTTCCTTTTAATTATGTGGAGTGGCCTTAATAATTTCACCAATAACCAGGCATATAGTCATGAGCAAGGGGACAGATGAGACATTTCCCTTCTCTATGTATGGCTGTAGTTAGACTGTGGCTGCTGATGCTGAGGACTCTTGGATAACAATGAAACTATTAACACCTTTATGATGTCATTGGGATCTTATGACTCACCACTTAGGTCAGAGAATTACCCAGATGCCCCCCCAAGACTCTGGAAATTTTCCTGGCCCAACACAGAACTAGAACTCTCTAACTTCACACCACACTGCTGAAATGAGAGGCTCAGGTTCTCTTCCCAATGTGTCTGACCCTGGACAAAGGTAGAACTTGTCTTCTAGGGCAAAGAGCATATGGCCTGGGCCTGCAACAAAGTTTTCAGTCCCTTATCAGAAGCTGAGCCAAGAGAGGACCAGGGCAGGGTGAGTGTGCAAACCTTGATGCCTCTAATCCCCAGACAGTCTCCTGTGAATGCTGACAATATCATGCCACATCCCCCCAGTCAGAAGCATTCTAAGTAAGCCACTCTTCCCTCAGCCAGTGACCCTTATCTGCAGTTTCCTGGGCTCTGCTGGTCACTCAGCCTTGTAGGCAAGAAACTCTAACATGCTCATTCGTGGCTGCTCTTCTGAATAGTCTTGGTTCAGGTACCTGGCTTCTGAACCACAGACAACTATAAGAAGGTACAGAGTTGTCTCACATCCTCTTCTATCACACCCAGAGCTGGCTCATCCACAGGGACATCAAGGTGTCAGTGTCTTATACACAATCCCCAGGATTACTTAAAAAGATAGGTGTGAACAGGGTGTGGTGGGACAAGCCTGATAATTCAGCACTCTTGTTGAGGTAAAGGAAATAGGAGGCTCTCCAACAAGAGGCTGGCAATCTGGCAAGAACCAATTCATACAACAAAGTCCTAAGGATGTTCAGGCAATGAAGAGTTGCTAGGACACATAGGCACAGGAGGCCCCATCCCTTCCTCAGCATCTCTAGGTAGGTGATGGATACTGGAGGGGGAAGAGACATTTCCTGCAGTGATATTGCTACTGGCAAAGTACTCATATTCCTGTAAACAAACCCTCATCCAATTAGTTACTCTAATCAAACTTACTGGATGACCAACAATTAAAAAGAGAATAAAGTAGAAGAGAAACTAGTCGACAGCAGAAAGGAGAAGGGGAAAAATGAGAGTAATAGGGGAATGAACATGAGCAAATGACTCATTCACGTGTATGAAAACGTCATCATGAAACTCATTATTATGTGTCAGTATACACTGAGAGAAAACACAAAAGAACTCCAACACAATAATGTTGGCTGTGGAGATTATCTACATTGAGGCAATATTCCTTTTGTAGAGAGATGTTTTAAGAAGGGAGTATTATAAGAGCTTTCATCATGCTGCAGGTCTAAGCATGCTCAGCTTTATTCCTCTGCCAGGTGGATTACTACAAGGCTCTAGGAACTGCACAAAGTGAACCTTGTTTACAATACCACATTCTTGGTGGACTTCTATCCATGCACATCAGCAACCACATGTGAGCCCATTCACTAACAAAGAAGTTTCTTAGCATGTAACTCCAGAAGCCTCCAAAGTCAGATGTATGGCTACTGGAAAGGGGAGGCTTTCTTGAGAAGACAACACCCATGGGTGAGTGTGTCTTGTCCTCTTCTTGGGTGTCTCTTTTTAACCCTGTGGTGAAAACATCTGTTCTTTCAAACACCAACTTGAAGGAAATAGACTGCTAAGGAGAGGAGACTCTTGGATCTGTTGAGCTGTGGGAAAACCACACATAGATCTCTAGGGATGCAGCTTTCCTGAGTCATCACTCAGGCTGGGCTGGCCTTTGAGTTATCCATGCTCCTGTAAGCAACCTCTCACCCAGACGCCACACCCTGATAAACTCATTGGTCACCCAAGAAATAAAAAAGAATGCCAGCTCTGCTTCATAGAAACAAACAAAAGCAAAAAGAGGATAAATGTGTGCATACATATTTGGTTTTCACATATTGCTCACAATCTGATCTCTTCTTGCTTTAGTCGTTTCCACCCTCAGACTGAAAAGACACCATCCCATTAAATGACAATTCAGGGAAAGCTGCTCTTGAAGGATGAAACATCATGGTTGTGCCAGGCTTGAAGCAGGACCACTTCACCAAGTGGTGTCTGTGTCTGTAACAGTGTCAGCCATCAGTTGTCGACACAGTGAGCTTCATGGACAGATATACCACGCAGCAAGGTGTCCCATGTAGGCATCCAGTCACTGAGGACAGGGGCTGAGCTTTTGACCTTGGGAAGTTGTAGGCAAAACCCTCTGATGCCTGTACATGCTGCTTGTCTGGCCTCATTCATGTCAGTTGTCACAAAAGATGTTCATCCATGTAGATCAGATAGGGGAGGGCAACTCAGAAACACCGGGCTGATTTGAAGCTTAGGTCCGTCAAATTCTACAGTGTCAAAACATGATGCTCTGTGAGGCAAGGTGCCAAGGAAGTGGAAGCTTGCAGAGATGACAAACCCAGAAGGGCAAGAAGGGCTTCACTGGATAACCCCTGCAGTTCTGGGCATGGCAAGAAAATGGCTGCCTAAGTAGTGCATAGCATCCAAGGCTCCCACTCTGAGACAGAAAAGAATTAACATCCTTGTGATGTCCATCATCAACTTCACTCAAATCAGAACTTGCAGAGCCTAGGTTTACTAGGGTCATTAGATGAAAGTGGTGATTCTTGCATGTTCTACCCTGGACTCCATGGGGTAGACAGGATACAGCACAGCCTGACTGAGGTGCTGGGAGAGGGAAGAGCAATTTCTCTGAGTGCAGGAGAATGGCTGCCTGATGCTTCCACTGCGGTCTGAAGGCATTAGTGAGCTCCTCTTGCGAACACCCCTGTGTGTGCTTAGGGGGCTCACAGCACACTTTAGAATTTCAATAGCCATATTATTTTTAAAGATCTTCATTATTAAATGATCCATATGTAATCAAATCCTTCCATTTATCTGCACACCTTGGTTATTTTGAGCAGATGCATGAGACATTGTAACCATGTCCATTTCAAGTGTGAGGATGTTTCTGTCTCTCAAAACAGTTTCATCTCATACCTTTATATTAACTATAGTCCTGAGCCATGTTTCCTGGCAGCCAACTAATTGCATTCTGGTGCTGAGATTTGGAAGAGAACCATAATAAAGAAATTTTAAACCCCTTGTATGCTATCATGTGAATGAAATTATTTGCCTGAGGCACAAGGATGCTTGACAAGTCTCACAGACTCTTCCACTGTGACAAACAGGTAGAACCGTGATATTTTTATTCCCATTTTCATCTCCATCTTCCCTGAGATTGTCTGCACAGTGAGTGCCCTCTCACCCTGTCCTGACCCAATGACTCTCTGTTCATCTTGTGAGCTCCTGGCTCTGCTTGCAGTGTGAGGATAAGGACCATAGAGTTGCCTGGGGAAGTGCCATGTTCCAGGGAATTGCTGAGGGTCTCAATTGATACAATTCATACTCCTCTGCCTCACATAGGTGGAATGTTCTCTTTGGTCAGAAAATTGTACCTAATGGTCCCCATTGTCTTTAGAATCATGTGAGGAGGTGAGATGGCTTCTCTGTCTCTCACTTTTCAGCATGGGGAAGTGAGAACAGTTTCATACTGGCCACAGTGCATACAGTATACACTGTGATATTTGCAGGGTGCACACACACTCAGTTGGGAATGTTGAAAATTTTCTTCCCCCATACTGGATGAATGAGCCAGTCCCTCCCTGTATAATTCCAGTACAGTTGCTGTTCATCATGTCTGGATCGAGCAGACAGACTCAGAAAAGGGAGGCAAGAGAGAAGAGGGGACTCTGTCTTTTATTGAATAATGGTTTTGCGAGGAAAGGGGACCGATAAGTATGGAGTAAAGAGGCCTTCCTATTCTGAACCATTTACCTCATCTCCATGATCTTTGGACCTTAAAGTCTTCAAAGCAAGTTAGGAACCAAGATCAGCTACACCAAGTGTGAAATTTCTTGAGATGAATATGAGCATCATGGGATGAATTAATAAGTGTGTGTGGAAGAGTTAACTTTTTAGATATAAGAAAACCCATAGTTAAGTCTGGGACCTAATTTTTTTCTTTTACCTTGAGTGGCCTCAGGTCTTCAAGGTCATCTCTGAGTTTGGTGACCTGCTGATAGAGGAGGCCATGTGGCACTGCAAACCCCCTGACCCTCCAACTACAGTTCTAAGAGTTGATGGCAGAATTCACATTTCTGATCCCTGCCCTGCAAGAAGCTTGTGTTCAGTTGTGGGAAGAGTCTCGAGGAAGAATGGGATCAGGAAGGATGGGATCAGGTGTGTGTAGATGTAACCAATCATCTTATTAAATAAGAAACACAGAACCAATGCAAAGAAGAAAGCCAAGAGATCAGAGCTAAGAGCCTTACCGCCTGCTGCAGCTAGCCTCTTCAGCCAAGAGACCTCTCCGAAAGAGAGCTACTTCCTGTGTGTTTGTCTTTATATAGTCTTTCTGTTCTGCCTTCTCATTGGTTGTGAGCCCAACCACATGACCGCCTCATCACTGCCTGTTTGTACAGACCTCCAGGTCTTCTATGGTTGGTATTGAGATTAAAGGCGTGTGTCTCCAATGCTGGCTGTATCCTTGAACACACAAAGATCTACCTAGCTTTATTTATTAACATACAAATAAAATCACATTTCAGTACAAATAAAATATCACCATAGTTGTGCACTGTTTTACAGCTCCAAAGCTACTGTGGGGTTAGAGTTCAAGTCCTTCCACCGCAGCCTGTGCTCCCTCTGTACTCACCCCAAGTGAGCACAGCACCAAGTATTCAGGCAGGAGGTGATGCTTTATGTTATGTTATGCTATTTATCATCTTTTATGTACTTATTTATTTATTCATGCACTTATTTTTCCAAGCTTCATTTACTGATTTCCATTTGATCACTCCAGAGAGGAATCAAGATAGCATGGGTCTCAGCATCACCACCTCTCCCAGATGTCAAGAGCTTCCAAGCACATACAGTAAGGTACAGTGGCTTTATCTTCAGAGAGAGCAAGTATGAACTGGAGTGAGTTGTGAGAACAAGGCCTCTGCTGCATTGGCCAGGTAATGAGGCAATGGTCACTTTCCCAACCTAGAGTGAGGCAAGATGAATCCACAGATTGTGAAAGAGAGTTTTGTTTTCTCTGTCAGAAGACAAGGGTCCAAGGCAAGAGTTCATAGCATCAGCCAGCTCCCTTCCCTACAGGTCACAGATCATCACCATCCTGGCTGGCATAGAAGAAATTAACCAGAGTAGATCATGCAGTGACCAAGGCTGGAGCAGCTGGCCAGGGCAGCCCCATTGGCATTCCATCTTCTGTAGAGTTTAGTGCCTAGGGAGGCAGGAATTTCTCCACCTTTAAGGATGAACTTCAATGAGCTGCTAAATATTCAGAATCGAGATTATCTCCACTTGGGGCCATCATTCAGGAACTCATGGCTCAATGCCACACTTGCTGCAGAATGCCTTTAAGTTTCAGGTTGGTTTTTCCCAGAGTTCTTGGTCACACTACCAGCATAGATGGTTTCAGTGAATGCTGGCCTTGGGAATGAGCATGCATACTTTGAGCAACTGGAGAACAACTCATAGCCACACTTGGTGCACACATAGACACATGGCTTAAAATGATTCTGGAAAACTTTGCCTCTGAAAAAGCTACAGAATGGCAGGGTCATGACTGGACAGGCCTCATGTGTTGGTTTGCTGATTTGAGAAATGGTC
Source organism: Peromyscus leucopus (assembly GCF_004664715.2). Lineage (NCBI taxonomy): Eukaryota > Metazoa > Chordata > Mammalia > Rodentia > Cricetidae > Peromyscus > Peromyscus leucopus. Next base: position 106,811,976 of record NC_051067.1, on the reverse strand, counting down.
TCATTATGTTGGACAAACTGTCCTAAAATTCACTTCACAACCAGCATGGCCTGAAACCTGCTAGAGGTCTGAGAGTAAAGGAATGTGCAACTACTTCCTGTCCTTGGAAAACTGGTACCCAGTCCTTCTTTCATCTATGGGTTTAAACCAATGGAACATCTTTATCAAAGTGATGATTCTTGCAGTACCCTCTCTGAACACCAGGGGGTAGGAGAACTATGAGAATACTCGTCTGTACTCTAAGGCAGAGAGCTTTTTTTTTTCTCTGAGTTTCTCCATGTAGTTTTGGTGCTGTCCTGGATCTCGCTCTGTAGACCAGGCTGGCCTCAAACTCACAGAGATCTGCCTGGCTCTGCCTCCTAAGTGCTGGGATTAAAGGCGTGCACCACCACCACCACCCAGCAAAGAGCCTTCTTTGAGTACACATGAGCTCTGCCTGATACTTCCACAGGAGCCTGAAGGCATTACTGAGCTTCTGCTGTAAACACACCTTTGTGAGGTATGCGTATCTGCTGATGGACAGAACACTTCACCAAGGGGTTTTTAGATGCTAAATAGCTCTCTTGCTATTGGAAAGTTTTGTCAAATGATTTCTATGCAATCAAATTTACATTTTACCAGTATATCTTGATAAGTTGGCATAAGAATATGAATTATGCAACAACCCACACTTCAAGTATGTGAATACTTAATTCACTGGAAAAATTTAGCTAGTGATCCTTTATGTTAATCATTGCCTGGCCTCTGCTCCTTGCAACCCCTTGACTGCTCTGTGATAGAACAGTTGGAAACTCCATAGAATTTTAAAACATCAGGGTCCAGGCCATCCTATTGTGGAAAAGGAATTGTTTGTGACTGGTGTCGTTACAAGTTATTCAAGCATGTTGTCTTTTGGTTAACAGTGTTATTCCACATATGCACACAACACATTTTACCCACTCTCTGGTTGATGCACATCTGAGTGACCAAATTTTGACTACTTTTAATCAAACTCTTATGAACATCTCAAACAGGTTTTTGAGATCAATATTTTATTTTCATTTGGCTAAGACATGAAAGCAGAGTTGCTGAATCATATAACACATGTGTGTTTAATTTTAAAACGAAGTGCCCGCCGTGTGGTGGTGGCGCACGCCTGTTATCCCAGCACTCGGAAGGCAGAGGCAGGCGGATCTTTGTGAGTTCGAGCCACCTGGCTACCAAGTGAGTTCAGAAAAGGCGCAAAGCTACACAGAGAAACCCTGTCTCGAAAAACCAAAAAAAAAAAAAAAAAAAAAAAAAAAAACGAAGTGCCAAACTGTTTTCTATGACTGTATTACTTTGCATCTCTTCCAGACATGTATGAGGGTGTCAGTGACTTTATATCTTTGTGACCACTTGGCCTTATGGCTCATAAGTCTGACTGTATTGAATGGTGTGAAGGAGCGTCTCATTGCAGATGTTTTAATGGAATTGAGCCTCTGTTTCCCTCTCCACTTGCTCCTGTTCACTCCATACTTCCTTCCATAGAAAGGCACCTCAGCATCTTTATTTCACATATCTGCTATGGCCTTGGAAATTACCAGCAGAGGGCCTCTGAATGAAGGTGCAGTGAATGACAAAGCACATGGGTTCCACCCCTCCCCAGCTGTCTTAGTCACTGTTCTAGTGCTGTGAAGAGACACCATGACCAAGACAACTAAATGCTTTCTTTTGAAAATGTTTAATTGGGGCTTCCTTGAAGTTTGAGAGGATGAGTCCATGACTGCCATCTGGGTGGGCAGCACAGCCACAGGCAGGCAGGCACAATGTTGGAGCAGCAGCAGAGAGCTTACACCCTGGTCCCACAAGCACAAGTAAGAGCCAGAGAGTTAGACTGGTCCTGGCATGGGCTTTGGAAACCTTAAACCCCACCTCCAGGGACACACCTTCTCCAACAGGATCACACTTCCTAATCCATCCTAAACAGTCCACCACCTGGGAACCAAACACTCAAATATATGAGTCTTAGGGGCCATTCACATTCTAACCAGCATACCAGCAGAGCTGTGAAAAAGTCTTCTATCAAGAAGAAGCAGCAGGAAGTCCAAGAAACATGGAGAAGCTGATTTCTTGACCCCAAGAAAGGAGGAGCTGAAGACCTCTCAGGCCAGCAACTCATCAGTGCCTTTGGTCAAGGAATTGGGAGTAGGGAGAGCAGCAGCCAGTAGGAGCTGGGACCACAGACGGGACAGGGGTGCATTGGAGCCACTATAGTGCAACAATAGAAATCTTTCATCGGGAAAGGCAAGGCTGTGCCACAGTTGGTGTCCACACTTCTGAGGAATTCCCTTTGCCAAGCCACCTGTAGGACCACTGTGCTTTGCAACCCCTGAGGCCCCTGAACCATGGAGTGGTGTGAGAGATGGGACCTCCCATCTAGCCATGTAAGTTCTGGGACCCAGAGAACTTCAAGGCCCTGAGGTGAGAATGTGCTCTGAGCTCGGGGCCAGAATGAGGTGCTTCCTTCACCTCAACCCCATAGAAGTTCTCTGTCTGTGATGTGTAGTCTGCCATGCATTTTCAGATATATGACTAAGGTTTCTAACAGAACGACATTGCCAGTCTCCTGGGTCATAGATTACTAACTGTAGGGAGTTTAAAGATCTTTCACTGTGGTGTGTGTCAAGGGTGTAAGGTGGGGGAGGCTTGTCTAGCAGAAGGTATCCCTGTCTCTGGTACCCTGACTGATGGCTTCTCCATGTGTTTAGTGTCTTCCTGTTTTCCATACCCCCCTCCAACCATAGTGTATCTTCTCTATGTTCCATGTGATTAATTTTCATCTTAGACCTCTCTTTGTGTGTGTTGTACTTAAACTTCTCACATCCACCACTTCAAGCGTCTTGTATTTCATAATTCACAATGATGCCAAATTGTCTTCAATATGCCTTTTGTTTCCCCAAAGCATTTTCTCTTTTATTGAGGAGGGTATATCTTGTGTTGTTTAGACCATGGGACCTGCACAACCCTCTACCTCTGACCAAGTTGGCCTCTTGGTTCACCACTTTTCCTAGAGCCAAGACTCTTTGTGTCATTCACTGCACTGAGTATCATCCATAAGGCACCATGACCTTTGCATGAAAGTCAAGACTCCTGTTGTCTGTCCTGGACACCAGGGCACAGATAGGGGGAATGCTAAGCACTGGCTCAGTGGCTGAGTTCATGGATACCATCCCCCCGTCTTAGTTAGGGTTTACTATTGTTGTGAAGAGACATCATGACCACAGCAACTCTTATATAGAAAACATTTAATTGGGGATGGCTCACTTACAGTTTCAGAGGTTAGGTACATTATGATCATGAAGGGGAGCATGGAAGTGTGCAGGCAGATGTGGTGCTGGAGCTGAGAGTGCTACATCTTACAGGCAACAGGAAGTCAACTGACTGTCACACTGAGAGAAGCTTGAGCAAAAGAGTCCTCAATGCCCAGCCCCACAGTGACACACTTCCTCCAACAAGGCCACACTTCCTAATAGTGCCACTCCCTTTGGGGGCCATTTTCTTTCAAACCACCATACTCCCAATTTCAAAAATTGCTCCATGACCTCATGCACTGCATTCTCTTGCTGTAGTTTCCACCTGCATGTGGTTTAGAGACACTGTAGTTCATCCTGTCATGTCCTGTAAGAGAAACCATTGGTGACTAGCTGCCATCCAATGTAGTGTCCTTGAGAGTCCATTACAGAGTCTTAGATCCATTTATGCCCTCATCAGCAGCAGCTTGAGCCACTTCCACATTAAGAGGCTTCTTTGGTTGGGAGAGATCATGTTTCTCATGTCACTAGGTTCTCTCTCTCTCATCTCATCTCTTTTTCTATCTATCATGATCTCCCTACTCACTCCCTGCCTCCCTCCACAGAACAGAACCTGAGCGTCTTCATTTCACATTTTTACTGTGGCCATGACCATCATCAACACAGGGGCTCTGAGTGATGGTGCAGTGAGTAGCAGAGCACACAGAGATTTCCCTAGCTGAGCTACAAACATGTCTGGGCTTAAGAAGCACAGGGATGTCCAAGATCCATTGGGAATTTGGTTCTTTCTTTCTGAGATTGGAGGAAACATGGTCCAGCAGTTCCTTTAGTTGGGAACTTGAAGTGGAGAGAATATCTATCAAGAAAGAATAGGACCATAGACAGGAGAAAAGTGCATTGGAGAGGTGACATGGAATCAAAGGAGCCCTTCTTGATCAGAGGAGGCAGGAAAAGCTGAGCTGTGCTCTGCCAGGGAAACAGCCAGAGAGACACCAAGGAAGAAGTCCCACAGTGCCATGATGTGGGGCTCTAGACTATTATTTATAGTACTACTATTTACTATTTTAATAATGAAAATAATTTGGAGCCAAGGTCAGTTCTCAGGTGGCACTAAAGGCTGTCTGACACTGATCCCTACACCACTTCCTCTAGGAAGTCAGTCTGGACTGAGTATGGACTCCAGATCCTGCGTTCTTTGATATATGCTGTCAGCATTTTATTGTGGTCCTGAAACTCCTATTTACAGACTTTTTTTTTTGTTTTTGTTTTTCGAGACAGGGTTTCTCTGTGTAGCTTTGTGCCTTTCCTGGAACTCACTTGGTAGCCCAGGCTGGCCTCGAACTCACAAAGATCCGCCTGCCTCTGCCTCCCGAGTGCTGGGATAACAGGCGTGCGCCACCACCGCCCGGCCTATTTACAGACTTTTATCTCAAGTTTATTATAGGTTCTGAGACATCAGATTGACTCCAGTGTTGGAGCCAGCAAGACCCATTAAGCGCTTGTCATATGGTTACAGTGTGATATTGATCAAAGGGTGGTAAGAGAACTTTCCTCCAATCCTGATGACCTAAGTTCCACTTTGGGTTCCATATGATGGAATTAGAATATGGACTTACTTAAATTGGCCTTTCTCTCCATATGTGAAGCATGGTTCAGAAGCATTCACACACACAAACATATATACATGAGTGCAATAAAAAATAAATGCAACAATTAAAAATATTTGTTAAATGCATAAATGACTATGAAGTTGCTCTTGGCAGGAACTGGCCACTAGAGGAGACACATCTTGAGGGTGGACTGAATAGGGGCTGTGGACTTTAAAAGCATCAGGATTGTAGTGTTTTGGTCAAACAACTGTGACCTAACAGGGAGGTGTCCAAATAGACCCTAAGATTATTTAGGGACCAGGGAGTCTGGGAGCAGGCTCAGTAAACTGAGTCATCAAAGCACAGAGGAGTCTTGAGGATGGTCACACTCAGAGTTCCTGCATTTGCCCGTCTCTTCTGTGACATCTTGAGTAAGTACCTACTCACAGAAGCCCTCTGGCTTCTTCTGTTACAGCTTTCTGTCCAGGAGTGAGGACAGGGTTCCTGGTATCCCAGAAGAGATTCAGAATCCATGCCGTGTCTTTCCAGAAGGACAAAGAGAGAACAGAAATAGCAGAAGTGACTTGCCCTACCTCTTTGCCATTGGCTCCGGTCACTACTGATTAATCAGTTCTCCTACAATGAGGACTTTGCCCCACCACACCAAGTTTCCGCCTACATCCTTTTGATTTAAACTCTTGCCTGGACAAGGCCCACAGATTCTGCTTCCTGTTTGTGAAACGTGATTGTCCTATACAGCAGCAGACTCCGGTCTGAGAGCTGTCATGCCACTGAATCAACTTCATAGCTGGCTGAATGCCATGGTTTTTGGGCTCCTGCTTCTCCTCCTCCATGTGCAGGGTGAGGCTCACTAATCTGGCAATGGGGAAATGACTAGAGTCAGAGTGGCCAAATTCTGCAGAATCAGAGGCTGAGCTGGTGGAGAGAAAATGTGGGGGAAGGGTGCATGATGGAAATGATAGATAAAAGTGTGGGAAGCGAGTGTCTCCCAATCCCCTAACCAAAGCTTACAGATTTTGTGGACCCACTAGCACACAGAGGGTCAGAGAGCTGAAGATCACTCCATACGGATAAGACAGTAACAGAAGAGCTCTGGCGAGCACTAGACAATTCAAGGAAAAGTGAGAGGAAGGAATTTTTTTCTCTGTGTCTGGCTGTGACTGCAACTACTACTGACCTTTGGATAAGAATGACAATAATCACAAATTCATGTGGCCAAATGGCTCTGAGTGTGTGAGCTCTTTGGCCAGAGAAATGCTCTGATACCCTTCAAGGGGGTAAGAAATAGAAAAGGTTCCTGGCCCTGAGGGATAGGGAAGCTCCAACACTCATACGTACATACACAGTTCACATGCTGTGTGCCATGATAACAATGAGGCGGTAACTCCCACAACCTGTGGGAGCTGATTGCACAAAACTAACCCTGATGGCATCTCTCGACCCAGGTCAGGACTCATCAGAGGCCAGCCCCATCAGAAACACACACACAGGCCAGGTTCGAGGCAGCCTTGTCTATGTGAAGGACACCAAAGTTGGTGTTCACACCTTCCTGGGAATTCCCTTTGTCAAGCCACCTGTAGGACAACTGCGCTTTGCACCTCCTGAAGCCCCTGAGCCATGGAGTGGTGTGAGAGATGGGACCTCCCAGCCAGCCATGTAAGTTTTGGACCCAGAGGATGTCTGGCCTTGGGGTGAGCAGTTGCTCTGATCTCTGAGTCTGAGGTCTTTCCTCCATCTCAGCTCTGTAGCAGTTTTTTTCCCATTGTGGGGTGTCCCCCATACATGTCCTAGAACAACCTTGCCAGTCTCCTGGGTCAGTGCTGGGCACCCACAGGGAGTTAGATGCAGGTACTATAGAACAGAACAAAGGTAAAATTGTTCACAGATTCAAATTGAGCCCAGTGTTCTCTGCCACAATGGGAGGGATCCCTAGGCATGAGTTATGTGACATATTAAACAGAGAGTGCCTCCTGAATCTAGTAGAATTCACTTCAGATCCCGAGGAGTGCAGCATGATGATTACTTGCTAACCCCACACTCACAGTCACTGTGACAACCTATAGGGCCAAGTGCCACTGACCAAGGAGCAAGGATATGTAACTAATTCCCTCTGGAGACAGTGTAGGAAAAAGAAGTTCCCTGAGAGTCTGTACATGGGATGAATGATTTCTCACCATCTTGTCGGGCAGCAGTGTCCACCGATTCCTCTATCAACTGTGGATACAACACTCCAATATTGCAATTTCAGTTTGTTTTCTGTTGCTATAATAAAGTACCAACAAAAGCAACTTAGGCTCCAGATTACAATTCATCATGTGGGGGGATTCACAGTGAAGGAAAATTACAGGAGCTGGTCACATCACATCCACAGCTATGAACAAAGAGTAGAAAAAGCTTGCATGCCTGCTAGTGTTTAGGTCATTTTTCTGTTCTTAAACAATTCAGTGTACATCACCACATACAGTCTGTCATTCCATAGAGACACCTGGAAGTCTCTATATCCCAGACTCAGAAAGGATAACATCCAGGCCTTAGTCAACTGTAGGACTCTTTGGAATTCTGGCTCCATTAAACTTTGATGGAGCCTGTGGCCTTTACCTTGGTGGGAAAGGACCTTAGATGGGGAATATGTATTAACAGGGCATCATGAAGAGCAGCAACTGAAGGTGATTGAGGAAAGATGCAGACTCACATTTGTTTTTGACCACTACACATCTCTTGGGATATCTGTGTTATTTCCATTAGGTGTCTGCAAAACTTTGGTATGATGAATGCAGAGGGCCTGAAGGATATGAAACTGACTCTCCCTCCCATCTCTATGTCTGAGGACTTCCTGCATCTCAACATCTACACACCAGCTCATGCCCATGAGGGCTCTAACCTGCCTCTGAGTGTCAGGTCATGGTCACCTTGGGGACAGGGTATATTTTTTCAAGATGACTAGAAGGGGCAAAAAACAACCTGAGCTCCATTGCAGTGTAGACCCTGATGAGAAGCTTTACACTATTTGTGTCAAAAAAGGCCTTCTCAGTCACACTATGCAGATGAAACCTGGGTAAGGGACACAAAGCACTGGAGCACCGAGTGATCAAAGGCTCTAGCTATTTGATAAAACCAGGACTCATTCTCCAAACTGAGCTCTGCAGAACTGCTTAGGTGCTCAAGGATCAACATTGAGATCACCCATTTCTTCTTTTGGATTATCTGTTATATCAATGAGAGTTGATGATCCTTTCCATTTTTAATCTGGAGAGATATCCATGGAGACTCCCATCTAAGTTCCACTATGAAGAGCCTGAGTAATGATGAGATTACTGTATACATAGAACCATTAATTCAAACTGAGATACATGGCAGGGATGGGGACTAGATATACACTGATGGGGCTTTTAGAGGCCCCTGGCCATGACCAAGGCCCTGAAGTGCTGAGAATCTTTATGTATTTGTGTAGCTGTACAGAGGCACAGCAGTTGATATTCTAGTAAGCAGTCCTGAAGAGCTTGGGCTGTCTAGGAGCTTGCTGGAATCTCTCTTGACTTCACCAGGTGATGGTGTGGATCCATGGTGGTGCACTAGTTGTAGGCATGGCTTCCATGTATGATGGATCCACTCTGGCAGCCATTGAGGACGTGGTGGTGGTCACTATCCAGTATCACCTAGGTGTCCTGGGCTTCTTCAGGTGATTCCAGGGCTGGGCTCTGCAATGTCAGCTGAGAAGAACCTCGACAGCCCTTTGATCCTTGTTCCTTCCACTTCTCAGCACTGGAGACCAACACACCAGAGGCAACTGGGGCTACCTGGACCAAGTGGCCGCCCTACATTGGGTCCAGCAGAATATCGCCCACTTTGGAGGAAACGCTGACCTTGTCACCATCTTTGGTGAGTCTGCAGGTGGCACAAGTGTATCTTCACATGTTGTGTCCCCCATGTCCAAAGGACTCTTCCACAGAGCCATTATGCAGAGTGGAGTGGTCCTGCTGCCTGACCTTATCTCTGACACCCATGAGATGGTCTCCACCATAAGTACCCTCAACCATCATAACCTTAGTCTGCCATCTCATCCTTCATGGTCTTTTACTCTGATCTTCTGTTCAGTGGGGAGAATAAGGACCATGGGAAATAGTTTTCTTTCCAATAATTTCTCAGAAACTCAGGGCTTAGCATCTACTCACATCTACCTCATACTGGGTGAGTATGTTATCTGACCAGTAAACTGTTCCTAGCAGCTTCCATCATTGGCAAAAATAAATATACATGTGTTTGGGGGATGGTTCAGGGTTTTGTTTTGTTTTGTTTTTTTAAAATGTGCTGTGGTCTTGAAACATCGCTGAGTACATTTTTTTTCTAAGAGATATTTGCTTATGTATTTTATGAATGTGAGTGCTCTGTCTTCATGCACACCACAAGAAGGAATCTGGTCCCATTACAATTGGTTATGAGCCACCATGTGGTTGCTGGGAATTGAACTCAGAACCTCTGGAAGATCAGTCAAGTGCTCTTAACCACTGAGACATCTCTCCAGCACAGTTCAGTTTTTTTTTTTAAGTGCTTAGAGTGCTGAGGACCTAAGTTCAAATCCCCAAAACTCACAAAAGGCTGAGCATAGTAGCATGCATCTGTATTTAACAATGTTCCTGTGGTCAGGTGGGAGGCAGAAACACAGGAATCCCTGGATGAACACACAGTTCAGCTAGTGTAGGGTCAGCAAAAGAAGAATATACCCTGTCAAATAAGGGGTGTAGGGGTCCCTGAGAGGGGAAACTTTGTTCCCCGACATTTACATACAAAGGTTGGACCTTAGTCTTCTCTCATATATGAAAGAGGGGTGGAGAAAATAAAACTATCCTAAACAAAAATGAACAAGCATGCATGCAGAAAGGGTCCTTTTTTATTTTTTTTAAATTTTATTTTACAATACAATTCAGTTCTACATATCAGCCACGGATTTCCTTGTTCTCCCCCTTCCCCCCCTCCCCTTCCCTCCTTCCCACCCCATTCCCACCTCCTCCAGGGCAAAGCCTCCCTGAGGACTGAGATCAACCTGGTAGACTCAGTCCAGGCAGGTCCAGTCCCCTCCTCCCAAGCCGAGCCTAGAGACCCTGCATAAGCCCCAGGTTTCAAACAGCCAACTCATGCAATGAGCCTAGGACCTGGTCCCACTGCCTAGTTGCCTCCCAAACAGATCAAGCCAATCAATGAGCTCCGGGAGGGAGTCTAATTAGCGAGAAAAAGGAGGGTTTATATGAGCGAGAATTGTTGAAACCAAGGTTGGATAAAGCACAGGGACAAATAGCCGAACGAATAGAAAGGGTCCTTTTAATAGCTCTCACCTATGAGCAGTAGGGCAAAGGGAATGATTTCATACTTATTCCAATTGACACAGAACACACAGTAAGTGTGAGAATTAGGTGCAATCGCATCTAGTTGGAAGTAAGAAAACTTTCCCTGCTTGTTTCCTTTACAGACAGTGGCCAACATGTCTGGATGTGAGACCACGGACTCAGAGAACCTGGTGCGCTGAGAGGCAAGAGTGAAGCAGAGATTCTGGCCATTAGTAAGGTTCGTATAATTGTCGTGTGGAAGAGCCTCATCACTCTTTGTGTTCTTTTAGTTCTGTGTTCAATATGAACACCAAGATAGACTGTTCCAAGTGTAGATTCCCTTCCAGAGTGAGCAGAGCACCCTGGAACTAGTGAGAAATGGGAAAATGGCAGCAGTAACTTAGTAGATATCGGCATATGTATTTCATTGACTTTCAGCATTGAGTTTTAATGTCTCTCAGGTTTTCAATATCATCCCTGCTGTGGTGGATGGAGTGTTTCTTCCCAGGCATCCCCAAGAATTGTTGGCTTCTGTGGATTTTCACCCTGTCCCCAGCATCATAAGTGTCAACAATGATGAGTATGGTTTGCTTGTCCCCAAGGTGAGTCTCAGTTCCAATCCTCTGGGAGCCTCGAGACTCATATGCTAAGCAGTTGGAACTCAATACATCTCTAATCCATGTTCATCATATCCCACATTTAACAGTGTCTTCTGCTTCTCAGGTCATGGGTACTACTCAGACAATAAGGGAAATAACGAGAGAGAACCTGCAGGCTGTTCTGAAGAATACAGCAGCACAAATGGTGAGACACCTCTGGTCCTGTACAAATAGAGAAGTCCCTCATATCTCCTTCTCAAAAAGATTCCTATTAATAAAGGCCAGTATGTGTCTCAGTTAGGGTCTCTATCGCTGTGAAGAGACACCATGACCACAGAAACTCTTATAAAGGAAAATATTTTATTGGGAGGGCTTATAATTTCTGGGGTCTAGTCCATTATTCTCATGCTGTGACATGGGCTGTGCAGATAGACATGGTGCTGTAGCAGGAGATGAGATTCCTACATCTTGACTCCCAGGCAACAGGAAGTGGTCTGAACCACTGGGTGTGGCTGGAACACATATCAGACCTCAAAGCCCAGCTCCACAGTGACACACTTCCTCCAAGAAGACCATACCTACTTCAACAAAGTCATACCTCCTAACAGAGCCACCACTCTCTTTGGGGGCTAGTTTCTTTCAAACCACCACAGTATATATGTGTGATTCTGTGTGGGGTGACCTCAGAGCATAAGCCTTTTTACCTATGCCCTATCTCATCCCAGGCCCTATTCTCTCCATTCCAAAGGCTGTTACTTACCTAACCAACAACATGCCTAACCTCATTCTTCCTGTTCTCCTTGGTGTAGATGCTGCCTTCTGAGTGCAGTGACCTGCTAATGGAAGAGTACATGGGGGACGTTGAGGACCCCCAGGCCCTCCAAGCACAGTTCAGAGAGTTGATGGAGGACTTCATGTTTGTATGGAGAAGGACAACTCATATTCATCACAGGAAAAATCCATCATGGTGAAGTCTCAATTCTGAACATTAATGCCCCCCAAACAAGAACAACCACATTTTTTATTTTATTTAAGAATTTTTTAATTCATTTTACATACCAACCACAGAAGCCCCTCTCATTCCTCCTCCCACTCTCCCCCACCTTTGGCCTCTCTGCTATCTGGAGAGGCAGTCCAGTGTGTTTTCATCAGTGTCCCATTAGGTGAAGGTACCCAATCTTAGAGTTTTCTGTCTTAAAACTGAGTTTAAAGAAAGTCTTTCTTTTTTAAAAAGTATTTTATTGTTTAGTTTTTTACATTTATTCGTGTGTGCGTGTGTGTGTGTGTGTGTGTGTGTGTGTGTGTGTGTGTGTGTGTGTGTGTATACCATAGAGCCCTAGAACATATGTGATGGTCAGAGGACAATGTGGGAAGTCAGTTCTCTCCTTCTACCATGTGGGTCCTGTGAATCAAATTCATGTCGTCAGGCTCGATGGCATGTGCCCTTAACTGCTGAGTCATCTTGCTAGCTCAGAAACTTTTTGTAAGTTACTGGTTCAGATCTTTTGTTATAACAATAGAAGACAGGCTAATATGGAGCTTGTTTGAATGGGGCCTGTAGGAACTTTTGTATGAATGGAGCCTGTGGGAACTTGTTTGTATGAATGAGGCCTACGGGAACTTGTTTGCTGGCTTATGGTGGGAAGGGCAAAGGGCTAACCACAAGTCAGAAAGTAATTCCTTCTTAGATATCAAATTGGGTGCCACCATCACCAGAGCTTTTAGCTTCCAGAACAGACAGCAATGAATTTCTGTTGTGTTGAACCTACTCCACTGTGATAATTGTGCGATAGTCCCAGAATTAACTCTTGGGGCTTTAGTTAAAACTTGTCCCTACTATTAGAGAACAGGATCTTGCTGAGATGTGAAAAAGAAATTCAGTCACCCAGGTTACTGAAATCCTCCCTAAGGTACATCACTAGTAGTGGAAGGCGTGAGGAGTAAGAGGAGAGGAAAGGAGGTGGGTGGAGGTGAAGTAAGGGAGAGAGGGAGGGACCCTTGCCTAGTGTAGCAAGGAGGAAGGTGTTGTTTATTGGGACTCACCCATCCATTGCCTCCTGTATGTTTGCTGTGTGTAACAGAAGTGATCCGTATCAGGCGTAGCAGGGAACATATACCATTCAGAGGAGATGTCATAATTGTTGGGTATATGAACCTAATGACTATGTAAAAGTGTGGATCCCCTCTATCTCCTCTTCAGGTGTCAGAATAACCCCACCTGCACTCAGGACAAACTGCAACTTGACACAGAGTGCTACAGCTCTGCATGCCTGCCCTCAACCTCTTTCAATTCCTGCATCTTTTGAGGCAGAGTCTTGGTCCAGAACTGCAGCCTTCTGGTCCTCAGGGCTCGGCCCACAACAGGCTGGATGTCCAGCTGTAGGTACTGCTCATCATGGTCAAACATGGGCCAGTGGGGCAGGCCTTCGCTGTTGGGATTCCTGTGGACACATCCTCCCAGTAGGGAGAGCAAAGATTACTTTAGGCTCTGCTGAACTTGAACCATATCCTCGGATTTGGGTCAGGGCAATGGTCTAAGCAGTTAGGGAATTATGGGAATTTAGAGGCAGGTGTACTGATGTAGGAAAACAAGGAGACCTTACTATTGTCTGTTTTTTGAGGAACAAAGATACCTGGCCTGATTTCCCCCTCCTTCCAGGGGCATGCTCTAAAGAATAGTACCACAACACTACTGCTCTACACTATGTCACTGGGTGATGGTCAGAGACCAGGATGTACAATTGTTTAAGTGGACCGTTAGGTGGTGATGAGGCTGTCATGTGATGAAAGATCCATGATTGCTATTGAAACCACTAACCACAAGGGCAGCCTTGGAAGCTAATCCACTCCTTAGAGGTTAAGGGAGGGGAGTGTTCTCACCCATGTCGTGCAAAGTTGGCCCAGTATTTCATCATCATCTTGCTCAGAAGCTCCTCCTCCTCAGTGAGGTCAACTGGCAGAGAGGAGGAGATTAAGGGTCCAAACTCTGGCTTCTCATGCAGCTGTTCACTCAAGTTCTGCACTCACCATCCCAGCTGTAACTTACTCTGGGTCTGGTCCCTTCCCTTCCCTTCCTGCCACCCATAATCCATTCCCTGCACCTGCACACTCTGCACACTCTTACTCATCCCAGCCTCCAATTTCTACTCCCTCAGGTTCATCCTTGCCCTAGAGCGTCTCCTTGCTTCTGACCAAAGGAAGCTGGGAATAATCATGCCTTTAGAATACCCTTTTCATGCTGGGAGTTGTAGTGCTTGTCTCTAATGTCAGCACTCAGAAGACTGAGACAGGAGAACTGCCATGAATTATGGGCTACATAGGGAGACCTTGCCTCAAAAAGTCAAAACAAACAAATGAACAAGTAGTATAAAACAACCCATTCTACCACTATGTCTGATTCCATGGCTCATTCAGGTAGGAACAGCTGGAGGAAACACAGGCAGGAGTGGAAAGGGGTTGGGTTTCTACCTTCATGCCAGCCTTTTGAACGACATCATGGTACACAAGCCATGCTGTCTTTACTCTGAACCTCAGTTTCCCCATCTGAATATGGCTGGAAGGGCCTGCAGCCTGGGGAATAAAGATGACTCACCTTGAGTGCCTCCCCAAAATGATCTGAAGATAAAAAGAATCTCATCACCATGGTCAGCCTTCACATTGGGTGGCTTGGAGTCCTTGAAGAAGTTTGGCCGACGCTGGAACTCATAGAAGTAGACAGGGGCATGGGAACCTGGAGGCAAGGACAGGCTGAGAAAGTGGACTCTCGCCCAGGGATGTCCTTCTTCAATTGTGATGACAAGATAGCTAGCTGGATCTGGGGTCAAAGCTGGATAGAGTTTGAATAGTAAAATGTGGAACCCCATGCTGGAGTCGGGGCTGAGGGAGGGACTTGCTTAAGCCATGGTCTTGGAAGTCTTTGCTATATGGACTTACGATATTGTTGTCATGTAGTTGCCTCATCAGTAAAATTTGGAAGATTCCTATGTCTTAAACAAGTCCCAAGAATTTACTTAGATGAGGGACATTAAGTACCTGCTAACAGAGGTCCAATATAGACATGGATGGGGATCTGGACACCCCAGATTTCAAGTGGGCACCACAGCTTTGAGCTGCCTCTAGGCATCAGGCCTCAGTTCCAGATGTACTCACGTTGAAAATGTGCTACCTGCAGTGCAGGGATCACAAAGGTGAAGTCTTCCATCATCTCCTTGAACTGCACTTGGAGAAGCTGAGGGTCCTCATTGTCCCCCATGTACTCCTCCATCAGCAGGTCACTGAATTCAGGAGGCCACATCTAATCAGAGGGACCAGGGAGAGTCGTATTAGATAGACCCAGGGGCAGTGAGGCCACGGCCTCAGGATGAAGAGTAGGGCCCAGCACTGGACAAGTGAAATCACGAAAGGGCCAGGTTCTGGCGGCCCTCAACCCACAAGTACTGTCATGGTCCAGCCTTTGTTCCCGCAGTTTGCTGCATGAGCAGGGCATGACGGAGAAGCCCTCTCTCCAGTGCTCCAGCAGCCTCACCATCTGTGCTGCCCTTCTCTGCAGGAGAGCTTGCACGGTCTGTCTGTCCATTTCCTTCTGGGGGTCAGTGGTGCTCATGCTCTAAGTGATAAGAGGAGAGGCTGTGTTGTGGTCAAGGTCACATGGGGCTATAGGACAGGCTTCTTGGAGACCAAGGGCCTTGGACCTGGGCCTTACCGAAGGGATGATCCAGCCATACTCATCATTATTGACACCAATAATGCTGGGGACAGATTGGAAGTCAGCGGAAGCAAGCAGCTCCTTGGGATGCCTGGGCAGGAAGATGCCATCCACTGTGCCAGGGATGATCTTGAAGGCCTGAAGGGACATTGGTTGTTAAGGAGCAAGGTCAGGTCCTTGACAATTCTGATGTTAGGCTATAGTCTCCCACTCCTGTCTGTCCCATCCCAGGATTGTCACACCCAGTCTATGAGCTCCTACAGCCGGTTTACCATATCCTGGTGTTGAGATCTCTTCCTAGGTGCTAGGTTATGAAGGATGGAATGAAGTCAGTGTCCAGGGGCTACCTAGGGCAGGCTACCTTATTCCCTGTCGCCCCTCCATCCTACCATTTACTCCAACCTTGTTAATAGCCATAATCTCCTCTTCACTCTTGTCTCGTAGACAGTTCACCAGGGCCTCTGAGTCCACCTGCTCACATCCAGACAGGTTGGCAACCAACTATAAAGGCATCAGGCAGGGGACGGCTTAGCCTTCCAGGCAGGGAAGGTATTTTACAGGGTCCCACTTGGGTTCAGGTGTTCCTCAAATCTCAAAAGGTACACAGGTATGTAGACGATGGCAAGTGTGAAATTATTTCTGTTTCCTTGATGTTTAGAGGTGACAGCCAGAGGAGCTATCACACCTGATGACACACTTTGCTTATAACATCACAGATCCCAAGCACGGCTTGATGGGATACAAAGCCAGTGTTACGCAGAGGGGAGTAGATTCTAACCGTTAGCTCTTCAGAGATTCCTGTGCAGGAGGCAGCTGCCTGGTACCTCTGTGGTCCTTGTTCACATTAGTTGGACAGAGAACCAGAGTTTCTGAGGGTGAAAGCTGAGGCAGCAGCTCAGGGAAGGGGTGGTTGGGGGCACTCACTCTATAGACTACTTCAGAGGATTTTGAGATGAGGCTTGGAATCAGGGCTACCCCACTCTCCATGATGGCTCCGTGGAAGAGTCCTTTGGACATGGGGGACACAACATGTGAAGACACACTTGTGCCGCCTGCTGACTCGCCAAAAATAGTGACCCGGTCAGGGTTGCCTCCAAAGTGGGCGATGTTCTGCTGGACCCAGCGTAGGGCGGCCACTTGGTCCAGGAAGCCCCAGTTGCCTCTGGCATGCTGGTCTCCAGTGCTGTGAAGCGGCAAGGACAGGAATCACTTATTCTTTTCAGGCCCCATATCCCAGCCCAGCCCCAGACTCACCTGAAGAAGCCCAGGACACCCAGGCGGTACTGGATAGTGACCACCACCACATCCTCCATGGCTGCCAGCATGGATCCATCATACAAGGAAGCCATGCCTATAACCAGTGCACCACCATGGATCCACACCATCACCTGAAGAAATCAAGATAGGTGCCATGTGTCTCCCATATAGACCAGCTGGCTTCCCTTCAGAGTTAGTACAACTTATTCTTTGAGCAGCTGCCCACATAGACAAATGCCCAGTTGGATATACTGGCATTTTTTGGGTGAAGGGTTTAAGCACAGTCATGGATACAAGCCTTCCTCTCTGTTTGGAGTTCACCCCAGCATCAAAGTCTGACTGCATTATTCTCAGAAACTTTTGTGGGGGAATAATAGGGATATTTTCTTCATTATGTTCCATGAGAATTAGTCAAAAGTGTTCTTTTATAAAAAATTGTTTTTTTTTTATGTTTAATTGGTGTTTTGCCTGCATGTATGTCTGTGGGAGAGTGTCAGAAGCCCTAGAAGTGGAGTTACAGACAGGTGTGAGCTGCTGTGTAGGTGCTGAGAATTGAACCTGGGTCATTGGGAAGAGCAGAGTGCTCCTAGCCACTGAGCCATCTCTCCAGCCCCCAGAAGTGTTCTCAAGTCTTATCAATTCAATAAAAATCAGTGGCTAGGTCTTTGGTGACTTCAAAGTGCCATTGTTGTGCGTTCAATAGATCTAGACACACATTGGTAGTTGATTAGATTATTGGAAGAGATTTCTCATTAGGGTTCACTGCAGCATGGCCCAGGCTGATCTAATCTTTCTTTAAGAAATACTTTCTTACCCCAGAATGAGCATGACTTGACACTCACAGGCAAGTTGGAACCCTCATGGGCGTGAGCTGGTGTATAGACGTTAAGGTACAGGCAGTCCTCAGACATGGGGATGGGAGGCAAGGTCAGCTTCAACAGCTTAAGAGCCTGCATATTCATTGCAGTGATGTCCTGCAGACATCTGGTGACCAACCATGGTAGAGAGTCAGCTCAGGGACATAGGGAGCCCAGAAACAGACCCTCGGGGAAATGTGCTTCCAAATATCCCTATGCACTTCTTTTCTGATGTCTTGCTTCCACATGATCATTCTCTAAGTTCTTATCTATCAAGGCCAGACTATGGGCTCTGGAGGAGCGGAGATGAAGCCCAGACTTCCAGTAAGGTCTCAAGGTTGTTGAGGGGCTTGTACCCTACTCCTCCTGAGGGTGGGAAATCATGACCTTCAGGAATCCTTTGGACAACCTTTGATTGAAGGTGTTGACATTCACCATTTCTCCCTCTAGCCAACCAGTTCTTGAACAGGACAGCTGTGTCACATGGAGTTCATGAATGAGTGGAGGCTAGTTTCCCATAAGGTAGTGGAGACCTCCCTCATTTCAAGTCCAGACTCTTGGGATCCTCATCTCTTCCTTAATCTCCACTTAGAAGCATATTGTGACATCTTGAATGTAAACTTAATGATATTTAGAATTGCTATGGAAACAAACCTCTAGGCTTGTTTGTGAGGGAGTTTCTAGATTAAGTTATTTGGGATAGGAAGACATGGCCTAGAAGTGGATAGTACTACTCTGTTGGCTGGTGCCTTGAACTGAATAGAAAAGAGTAAGTTGATCATCAGCATCTCTCTCTCTCTCTCTCTCTCTCTCTCTCTCTCTCTCTCTCTCTCTCTCTCTCTCTCTCTGCTTCCTCACTATAGGTGTAATGTGACAAGTCACCCTACATTCCTGCTGCCATGACTTTCCCACCAATTGGGCATTACCCTTGAATTATGTATCAAAATAAACTTCCTTGTTAAGTTGCTTTTGCCATGTATTTTGTCCCAGCAATAAGAAAAGTACCTAACATACATATATACTTATTTCTTGTCCAGTGACATCTAGCCCTGTAGGGGCAGTGGGAGTGGAAGGTGGAATTTGCAAGGACCTAGTTTCTGATGTTGTTAGTTGGGGATCTTACAGGTTCTGGGAGTCAACCCCAACCTCTCCCAGAGACCTTTCCTTGGATATTGGAGAACACTAGAAATAGTCTGATCAATGCCATTCAGATGTCAAGCCTGAACTAAGAGGTTGGCAGAGTCATATCACTCACCTAACATTAGCAAGTTCTGAAAATACTCTTGGGAATCCCCCTGCACAGTGGAAAAATGCTGTGAAGTTGAGATGAGGAACCACAGCCATCTGGCCTGGAGTTCACAGCACTCATCGATCCCAGGGCCTCAGGAGAACTTACATGGCCGGATAGGAGGTCCCATCTCTCACACCACTCCACGGTTCAGGTGGCTCAGGGGGTACAAAGCGCAGTTGTCCTATGGTGGCTTGGCAAAGGGAATTCCCAGGAAGGTGTGGACACCCACATCAAGGTCCTTCATGAGGATGAGACTGCCTCGTATCTGGCCTGTGTGTGTGGTCCTGATGGGACTGGCTGAGTCCTGGCCTGGGGATGCAGAGGTGACATCAGGGTTGGACCTACACAATCAGTGGCCACCATAGGAAGTTTTTTTTCACCCACTTCCTTGTCACCCTCAGCTCAGCCTTTTCCAAGGACCAAGGACAGCAAACAGTACTTTCACACACTTCTTGTTTGTCACAGTGGCCTCACGTCACCACTGTTCAGGACTCTGTTGATTTGAATTTGAAACACCGGAGGGGCTCTTGAGTACAGAATGCTAAGATTTGGAGATACACTGGGAGAACTCCGAATAATGAAAAACCACCAAAGTGAACCCTGAAATGGGTAGTTATGATATTTTAACTATATCTCAAAGGTTGTATACAATGGTGACCTGCTTGAGAGTTATGCTGGTGCAATAGTAGTAGCACAGCAGTTGTGGAGTAATCAGTCACTATCTGATTAGATTTAAGGCCCATTCCATGAGACCGAACCCATGCCAGAAACCGCTTGGGTGGTCTAGAACCTGAGACTAGAGAGCCTAGGACCTAGGGGAAAACAAAATTCTGTTCTTCAGGAATGTAGCAATAAAATGATTCCTAATGACATTCTACTGTACTCATAGATCAGTGTCTTGCTCAGTCATCGTTAGAGAAGTTTCCTTCTGCTGTATGGGAACAAATAAAAGAGACCCACAGCTGTACAATGTGCAGAAGTGAGAGACCTTGGAGCACTCAGTCCTTAATGGCATGTCTCCATCAAATATGTCCCCGCAGGGCTCAGGAAACTCTGCAGAAGAGGAAGCAAAAAGATTGTAAGAGCCAGTGGGGATGAAAGACACCAAGGAAACAAGGCCTTTAGACACACAGGCCTGACACACATATGAACTCATAGAGACTGTGGTAGCATGCACAGGACCTTCACAGGTCTAAACCAGATGGGATCCCAGCACTGAGAGGGGAAGTGAACACAGCTCCTATCCCTAACCCAGAAACCATACCCAATTGATAACCACTCACAAAAGAAAAATAGTTTTCTCCAATGGAGTCTCACTGGGCATATAAACCACACTTAAGTTCAGGGCCCGTGCCCAGCAGGAGATGCCCAACACAAAATGAATGCAATGGTATTTTTGTAGTAGTTTTTCCTCTCATAATGCTCTCTCTCTCTCTCTCTCTCTCTCTCTCTCTCTCTCTCTCTCTCTCTCTCTCTCTCTCTCTGTTTCAACCTTACAATTCTTTTGCTTATGTATTATAGTTTTCAGTTTTATGTTTTTATGAGATTTCAGTGTGTTTGAATATGTGTGTCTCTGTGTTGAGTGTTTTCTTTGGCTTTTATTTTTCCTGTTAGTTTGTTTTGTCCTACTCATGTTTGTTTTAATAATAATAATAACAACAATAAAATCATTGTTAGTATTAGATGCCTGTTTGTTTTCTAATGAGAGAGAGAGAGAGAAAGAGAGAGATAGAGAACAAAAGATTGTGAATTTGGGTGTGTAGGGAGGAGCTGGAAGGAGCTGGGAGGAGCTGGGAGGAGCTGGGGGAGGGGAAACAATCAGAATATATTGCATGAAAAAAAATCTATTTTCAATAAAAAATTGAAAAGGGCCAATAAAAATTAAAAACCCCATAAACATACCAACTAATTTATAAAGTCTTGATTTTACTTAAGCCTTAATTAAAACACTTCATATTAATATCATTTGGAATAGATATATTAACAGTAATTGACCAAGCTGAATACGAAGGCAGAGCCTGTAATCCCAGCAGCTCTCATGGGGCTGTGGGAGGATGATGAGAGTTTGAGGCTACCTGGGCTACATCCTGAGACTCGGCTTCAATAATCTTCTCCAACCTTGAAGCCACACAAAGTGCTGGAAGTGTATCTTAGTGTTCCAGTGCTTGCCAGGAATACAAGAGGCCTTGTTTTTTTTTTTTACCTCTTGGATCATGGAAAGAACAAACAAAATAAAACAAAGAAACCTAAACAGATATGTTTCAGCTGGGCAATATGGCACCTGCTTGTAATTCCATCACTCTGAGGGCTAAACCAGGAGGATTCAAAAGTTTGAGGTCATACTTGACTATAGGTGAGTTCAAGATTAGGGTGGGTTGCATAGATAGACTGTGTCTTAAAACATAAAACAAATCAACAACAATAACAAATCTAAAGAAACCACAAGCATATAGACAAGACAAAAAATTTGAAAAGTAAATTGATTACTTTTCTGTTGAAACATCTAACTCTCTCATCTATCTATCTATCTATCTATCTATCTATCTATCTATCTATATGTATGTATCTACCTACCTGTCATTTTTTTTCTCCTTCCCTATCTTCACAGAGTATATTACCATATGTGATAACTGGGGTTTGCATCAAATAATGGCAGAAAGAGCAGGATGCAATCCAAATACCATTGGGTTGTGCCAGACCTGAAATTGCTGAAGGTGGATTTTGGGCACTATTGCCTCACTAATTATTTCTTCCAGCCCTAGAGCATCTCATTCCTCCATGCTGTGCAGGCCTCAGGCAGCCCTGGCCCACTATGTGCTTCAGGGAGGGAGGATGTATCCAGTCAGGGTCCCTTCCCTTGCTATTGTTTTCTCCTAAACCACTCACTTCTCTTGTCCTTCTGTCCAGTTTCCTGTTTCACTTGTATAGAATTGGCTGATCTAAGCCAGGATTACTGGGGAAACAAAGAACACAGGAAGCTATTGCTACATTACTCACTGTAGTTTTACGTGGATCAACCAGTTTCAAGTCACCTGCTCAGAAAAGGCCAGAATTGGCAGTCACTCACGGGTATCACAGAGGGCAAGTTTGTACTATCTCTTCGCTGTGGTTTGGATGTGGTTTGTTTGCTAAAATGGCAGCACTGAGGTGGTAGGTCTGTAGAGAGGTAGGATAGCGGAGGGTGATTGGATCATGGCTGCCCTTGAAAAGGCTTTGTGCTAGTCTTTTGGAGTTAAATTAATCTCACAGGTGTGGACTACTTTTTTTTGAGATTGGCAGCAGGTTGTAATCATAGTCAGCTTGGCCCCTCTTCTCTCTATTGGTTGATCCTTGTCCATATTGTCCATCCATGGAATGTCATTGCTATGAGTTGTGACAGAGCTCCAAGACCCTTACCAGGGGATCACCAGAGAGCATCCTTCACCATGGATTTTCTGCCTTCAATGCTATGAACTAAAGAAGCATTTTTTCTTTATACATTATCCAATGTTGGTTATTTTGTCATAGCAATATAAAACAAACATGAGGTTGCTTCATAGTAATAACTGAAGATAAGGAAATGGGGTGGGACCACAATAGTGGCCAAATATTGGAAGAGTTTGGAGGGACAATCTATAAGAGTCCTATTTTACTGTCAAGTGAACACTGTAAGTTGTTATGGTGAGGGCTCTGATGACAAAAGACTAGGAAGGAGCTTGCACTTCATAGATGGTTTACATGATCATGTCCAGAATGCCAATAGCAACGCTGACAGTAAAGACACACTAAGAAAGGAGAACCATCCCATTGTAAACTAGAGTGAAGGCCACCTGTGTTACAGTATTACAAAGAAGTTGGCTGCACTGCATCCATACTCTAATGCTCATAGAAAGCCAACTTTAAGAGTGATGCCCAAAAGTATCACTCTTAAAGTATACTGTGGGGAAATAAATTTCTAAGTAAACCATAGAGGGAACTGTTTGAGTCTTCTGGGCCATATCCAATGAAATTCACAATAATACCTGGCGAGGGAGGAAGAGTTTATAAATCTGAAAATTCCCATCATGTTCATGTAAAGAGCAGAAAGGTCTTTGGTAAGAATGTGAAGGCACAAAAGAAAATACTGTGGGTAGCAGAAGCCAGGCTCAGAGGAATGCCCCAGAACAATGGGAAAGGCACTCTGGAGACAAAATAGAAACTTTCCATTTTGCCAACATCTTCCTCCTCTAATCTCCTATCACAAGCAGAGAGGCTTGGAGGGTTCAGGGAATGGGCACTCTCCACATGCTTGTTGTTCAGGCTAGCTTTAGGATTCTGCTTCTCACATTCTTGTATAACAATGTACATCTGCTCTAGCCATGGTTGAGCCAGTCTAGGGATGACTCTTAACATTGATCCAAAGGGGTCAAGTGTCATATCTTGGGGATATTTATCTGGTACTAATTTGTCAGACACAGAACCCAAGGACTATTAATTAGGTCATAGCAGGTTCCACTGAGATTTCTAAGAAAATACTGGGAGGCTCCACCCCACCAGCACTGCCAAGATTTCTCACTAGAATGCCCTGCAAAAGCTGTAAGAGTGGGAACATGGATCTTGAGATTCAAAAACTGTAAAAACACAGGCAATTGGCAGCAGCAGCCTATGAAAGCCAAGAGGCAAGAGTATACACCATGAGAGAGCTATCAGGTAGGCTGCAGCCAAAGCGCTGGTTTGAATGAGAATGGTCTCCATAGGCTCAGATATTTGAATATTTGGTCCTCAGTTGGTGGCTCTGTTTGGATACTTTTGGAAGGTGTGACCTTGCTGGAGGAAGTCACTGGGGACAGGGCTTTGAGGCTTCAAAAACTATGTATCATTCCCAGTTTCATTCTCTTGCAGTTTGAGATGTGAGCTCTCAACTGTATCTCTCACCATATTTGCTGCTGACTACCATGCTATTCTTGCCATTCTGGACTCATATCCTTCTGGAACCATAAGCCCAAAAAAACCCTTTCTTCTATAAGTTGCCTTGGTCAAGGTGTTTCATCACAGAAATAAAAAAGTAACTAATACAGCAAGCAGTATCACATGACAGAGGTGGGGATACCTGAGTCCCTGGGGTCCCCTGCCTGCTCTTATTGGCACAGTATTCTGGGCTTACAGTTTTGAGAGGCTATCTCTCTTGGTTTTGAATTTGCTTGGGCCCTGACACTTTTCTATTTGCCTGTTCATCCGTTTTGCAATGGGAATGTCCTAGTCAGGTTTCTATTGCTGTAAAAACACTGTGACTGAAGGGAACTTAGAGGAGGAAAGGGTTTATCTCATCTTACAGACTACAGTCCTGAAGGGAAGGCAAGGCAGGAACTCAAGGCAGGAACTGAAGCAGAGGCTGTGGGAAAATGTCATTTACCAATTTTGTTCTCCATGGCTTGCTTAGTCTGCTTTCTTACATATAACGAAGGACCATCTGCCCAGGGGAGGTGTTACTCACAATGGGCTTGGCCCTCCCACACTAATAATTAATCAAGAAAATGCTCCCACAAACTTGCCTACAGGCCAGTTTCCTGGAATTGATTTCTCAGTTGAGATTCTTTCTTCTCAGATTTGTCCAGGAATGTGCTAGGTTGACAAAAACCAACCAGTACAAGGATTACTCTGTGCCTGTTTCAACGTTAATTATTAAAACCATCAAACTTGATTTTTACTTTAAAGGCTCCCAGCTAGAAGGAATTTTCCTTGAATTTCATATGGGATTTGGGACTTTGGAATCATGCCCAAAGGAGTTAAGTCTTTGGGACTGAAAGCATGACATGATCATACTTTGCACTGTGAGAAGGACATGAACCTTGGGGCTGGGACAGAATGCACTGATTTGTATATGTTTTGTACCCCCAAAGATTTATATACTGGATGCTTACTATAGTCTGCTGCTGTTGAAATAGCGAAACCTTTAAGAAGTAGGGTCTAGTGGGAGGTGACTGAGTCACCATGAGGTGACATGAGTAATCACTCATACAGGGATTACTGCTGCATTTTTGAAACAGGTTAGGTCTTGCAGTGAGAGTGAGCTGTCGGACAAGAGTGACTACGGCCATTCCCAGGGCATATTGCTTCTTCTTTTACCGTGTGATCTCTCGCCCGTGCATACCTACTGTGAAATGTCATTGGCATGTTGTAACATAGCTAGAAGGCTCTGAACAGAGCCTCGCTAGAGTGAGCAACCTGATTGCTAATTTTCCAACTCTAAATTTTGAGCTGAGCAAAACCACTTCCTTTGACCATTATATGGCTTCAGGTATTTTGGCACATCTATCCAATCTACTAAGACGTCCAAGTCAGAAGGCACACTCCCTTTTCTGTCACATGCTGCTCACACAGGGTTTCATGTGGAACGAGATCTCAGTCCATGTGATTTCACTTCAGTTACCAGCTACTGAGGCCTCATGTTGTGTTGTTACAGCAATGGACAAGAATATGCTAGAATATCCATGATTTTAGATTTGTTACATTAACTGATTATTTTTGAAGTGAAGCCTTCCATTGGGTGGTATTAGGGAGCTCTAACACGTAGTAGTGTGAAGTGATCTCCTTGCTAGGAAGAGTTAAATTGTGGTGCCAGAAATGGAGTGAATTTGTAATTATTTTGGTTGAAATCAAGGGCCAAAGCCTTCATCTATTCTAAGACAAACTCCTGAGCCCTGTGTATAACACCCAGGGACCTTGATGTTTCCTGTAGAAGAACCAGGAGTGGATGAGACAGAAGAGGGTGGGATCTACATTTGTGCTCGCCTATGACTTAATGATGTTTCCTGATATGTGTTAAATAGCCAAGCACTATTAAAAATGGGAGCCATTAAAGAGGGTAGGCAGATCTCTTGCCTGGAAGGTCCTGGTGACTTGAGAGCAATGCCAAATCAAGTGAGGGAGAAAGGCCATTGGAGGTAAGGCATGAAGAACAGGTGTGTGAGCCAGGCGGTGGTGGCGCACGCCTTTAATCCCAGCACTCGGGAGGCAGAGCCAGGCGGATCTCTGTGAGTTCGAGGCCAGCCTGGGCTACCAAGTGAGCTCCAGGAAAGGCGCAAAGCTACACAGAGAAACCCTGTCTTGAAAAAAAAAAAAACAAAACAAAACAAACAAACAAAAAAAGAATAGGTGTGTGGAAATTGGAAAATTGGAAAAGAGTGTCATGAATTAGGGCCTTCAGGAGGGGCCCTTGAGGGGAGAGGATGAAGACTGAGGGACATGTTCAGGAATTCTGCCCATGTAACTCCAAATAAGGTGGAAACTACTTGGCAGGCCCAGAGTGCTATCACCTTTCCCTTGGAAGCCAAGTCACACCGCTGCCCCAGGCTAGGTCAGACATACGATGTAAAAAGCACTCTGGGTCCTCTCAGAGCCAATATTAGGTACAGGACTGAGCTCCTGTATCCTCAAGAGTAAGAAGCTTCACTTGAATATCTCTGAGAAAGCCATGCTACCCCTCTGGCCAGGGAAATGATACACCAGAGTCTAATGGCCGTGGAGGGTATCGTCCTGTTGTTTAGTATATGTGCATAGCTCGAGCTCCAGTCCCAAACCCAGGAGGGAATGTCATGACTCCTCATCTAGAGGCTGCTTGCTGTCTGGCCCTGCCCATTTGCCATTCCTCAACCCCCCATCATTCTCAGCTCCTTCCTTGAAGGTGGGCATCCTTAGGTAGCCTCTCTGCTCAATGGCTTAGGGGGCCCACTCTGACTCTTGGGGGAGCATCATACAAGTACAGGGCTCCTGAGCAATGAACTCCACCATTTCAGCCACTCCTTGCCCATTTCCTCCCTTAGTCTCCACTCTGCCTCTGCACAATTTGGCAGCTCTGACATGGTTCCGTCACTCCCACGAGGGCCTCACCCTGAACCTGGAGGAGAAGCAGGAGCCCATAGGCCACGGTGGTCAGCCGGTCGGGAATTCGTTCCAGTCCCATGGTTGGTGCACAGGAGTGTGTCTGAATCCTGTAGGGCAGGTCAATTTTTACCAGAAGGCATCCGAGGACCAGAGCTGGAGTTTGGACCCAGCAGAGTGTGGGCAGGGCTCTGGGTGGGGCCTGGGAGGTGGGTGTTTCAGGAGAGCAACACTGAGTAGGCTGGGCTTATGAAAGCCCTAATTAGCAGACAGGGACTGTGATCACCTCCACACTTTCTGTGTTTCTTTTGGCCTCCTCTGAAGGTGCTATGTGTATCAATAGCCCCTTAAATACAGTGACCTGCACCTGAAACCTGCAGTCACTAAGTTTACTGACATGACAGTCACAGGTCCAAACACGACATTGGGGATGAAAGGACAGAGCTGAAAGTTGTAACTGGAGATGACAGAAGGGCTTCTCTAAAGTGACCCACATTAGAGAATGAACACACTTATTATGGGATGAAGGAAACTTGGAGAGCAAATACATGAAGTTACAACATGAGTTTCCCTTAATTCTGAAAACTCCTCCTTAGTTTCTGACTCATGATTTACTTTGTTCCCTGCCCAGGTCCCTTAATCCTCATAGTCATGGTTTGAAAATCTATATGGATTCTTCTTTGGTCTCATGGACATTTCTGTATGTGTGTCTACACACACACACACACACACACACACACACACACACACACACACAAATATATTATTGAATGAAGAAGAAACTCAAGAGCATTTCTGTGTATATTGGGAGGGTGATGGAAAGCTTACAGCCACAGAAACCTGGAGGAATAGAGAGAGAAACAGAAACACACACAGAGTCAGAGTACAGAAAGACTGAGATGGAAATGGGAAAGAAGATGGAAGCCGAAGTTCAGAGTCTAAGGAGGGCAGCGGCGGCACACTCCTTTAATCCCATCACTTGGAAGGCAGAGACAGGCAGATCTCAGTGAGTTCGAGGCCAGCCTGGGCTACCAAGTGAGTTCCAGGAAAGGCTCCAATGAAATCCTGTCTCAGAAAAAAAAAAGAAAAGAGTCTGAGGAGAGGGCCAGTGAGATGGCTCAGTGGGTAAGGATGCCTACCACCGAGACTGATGAGTGGAGTTTGATCCCTGGAATCCACATGGTAGGAGGGGAGAACTGGCTTTCAAAAGTTTTCTTCTGCCTTCCACCTGTGTAACATGGCATGTGTGCACAATGTGCATGTGTGTTTGTGCATGTGTGTATGTGCCCCCCCACAGGCACACACACATACACACACACACACACACACACACACACACACACACACACAGAGAGAGAGAGAGAGAGAGAGAGAGAGAGAGAGAGAGAGAGAGAGAGAGAGAGAGAGAATAAAATAAAAAAAAATGTTTAGGGAGAGCATGTATGTTGACTAACATAAGTAGTTCCAGAACTTGGGAGGTTGAGGCAGGTGGATCCTGAGTTTGATTACAGCATGGGTTATACAGGAACATTGTGTATCAACCAACAAAATCCAAATGAGCAAATAATAGCAGTAATAATAATAATAACCCAAATAAAATAAAAGTCCAGGCAAATATCTGCAATACAATATAGGTGCACACCTGCCCCTAGTAATTCTTCCAGTTAGGCCCTACCTCCTAGAGGATCCACAGCCTTCAATATAGCCTCTAGCTATGGGCCAGGCACTCAAAACATAAGTGGGTCACATTTTAATTCAATCCATAGTAACTACTAAAAGTCTAAAAAGTATCCTGAGATTGTTGTTGGTGAAATATCCTGTGTATTCAGAGAAATGAAAGCCACATGGTAGTGGGTTTACAGTAGTGAGACTCAGTCATCCCTTCACTGTAGCAGTCTCATCAAAACACTTTGAAGGCTTGCTGTTGGGGCAAAGGTGCTGGACAATCAGTTAAGCTCCTGACACCAGAGGTCAATGCTGGTTCATGTCTCACAAATATGACAAAATGAAACCCCACAGACACTGAGTGAGGGTGAAAGTTGCAGTTTATCACCAGGGAAAGGAGAGTGCCTGAGAGTGTAAGTGGTGTAAAGGTCCCATGACTCTGGACAAGATCAATGGTCACCAGGGCTCCCACCCGACAGGAAGGGCCAAAGATTGGTTTACACTGTTCTGTTTTTGCTTACGGTATAAAAGGACTTTGCAAAGAGGAGGGGCATGCAGGGGAAGCAACAAGAGCTGCCAGTCAGCACACTGTTGGCTGTCTGCCTCTGATTTTTTTCTAGGAACCAGGAAAGTCTTCAGCTGCATTGGGCAAGTGGTTGTCAGCAGACACCAATCTTTCAGTGATGAAAGCCTTCAGGGTTGAAGCCCCAACCTGAGTCCCTGGTGGGTGCAGCCAACTACTGGTCTCACCAGGGGCTCAACAATGCAGTAAGACCCCAGTGAGAGTATCCTCCTGCTCAGCTTCCTAACCAAGGCTCAACATTAACCTCATCTATTCCCTGGTGTTCTGGGTAGGCAACACAGAAATCTTCATTTTCGGCCCAAAGGTCATGGTGCATTAGGATTTATAGTCAGTGCAGTGGTTGGGAAAGGGGGACTTTGCTCTGAGAAAACTGGTCCAAGTAGAGCAAGATGGTGAGAGGTAGAGGAATAGGGGAGGTCCTGGAGCCTGCAGGACACAAGACACTACCCCTTAATGACAGAGAAAGTGCTTTGGAAGAACAAAAGTACAGAGTAGAATTTGGCACCTTTGTTAATGGCAAAGTGCAAGAGACTTTGTACTGCTGGGGTTGAAACAATAAAGGAAATCAATCATGTGGATTATCAAGAATATTATGGGATGACCAAGGAGTCAAGAGGCTTCAGGGAGGATTCATGAAGGGCAGGAAAATACTTCCATACAAGGAGCAGCTTGCTCAGGGTGCCAGGGACAGGAATCTCTTTTGACATCATCCCATTTCCAGGACACACCCCCTAGACAAACATTTTCCCAGAGGTGGTAGACTCAAGCAAGTGTGGGCTGCTGACTGGCTGTAGAACTCCTGATTTGAAGAGCAAACTTCAGAAAATGGGGCACTGAGAAACCCATGTAGTTCTGGCCAACTCCCTAACTCCTGACCCAGATTGAAAGTCTCATAAACATGCCTAGTTCTGCTTCTGCAGGTATTTGTAAAATTTCATATACAGGGACAATATGTAGGAATTTTTTCATCACTTGGCGTCCTTTGTGGCTGATGTTAGAGACCTCTATGAGCTGCAGTCTGAAAGCCATGGGATCAAATTTATTTGCTAGAATCTAATATCTAATCCAATGCTATTAAGAGTTGTGACTCTGGGAAGATCCGTGAGTGTCAATATTTGCTCATTCTATTCATTGAGGGTGCAATGTGAAATTTTTTGAGCCAGAGACCTAACTCTCACCACACAACAAATCTGATGGCATTTGACCTTGGATTTCTTGCTTTATAAACATGTATACAAACTTTTGCTATTTGCATGTTATCCAGATCATAATTTGTTTAGAGATGTTGGTCTTACTGTGTTGCTGAGGCTGACTTGAAACTGCTGGAATCATGTAATATTTCTGTCTAGGTCTCTGAATAGCAGGGGCCACAGATACCTACTACAGAGCTCAGCTTGCAGTCTGTGAACTTTTGGAACCACAGCCTGACTGAACACATGAAAACAATAGGACTTCCAGTTATTAGGTTTCTTTATTAGCCACTTACAAATAAGAACACCATGAGACTTGCTGAGAGAAGGTAGGATTTTGACAAAGCCCACTTCCATAGAGTCACTATTTCCAAAGCATCTGTTCCATTTGAAGAAAGTCTGGGGCTTGGAGAAGAGGAGAGCATGAGAGCAGATGAAGAAAGGAAGGAAGGAGCCTGGTCCCAGTAGACTGTGAAAGAAGACTGGGACACTTAGGGGATCACACATCTACATAGTCATGGGAGCATTTACTGAGTGGGTCTCATAAAAGGTGTCTCAGCATGTTGAGTAGTGATACACTAAGGGTTTGTTATACATGTTGGCCAAATGGATAACTATAGAGATAAGGGATGGTTACAAGGCTGTTAGATTCTAGCCAGGATTTCTAAGAATTCTAACATTTCTAAGAATGTTAGGCTGACTCCATGCATACTCAACCCTCTACACCATTTCTCTCACAGGGTTCTACAACTCTTTGTGATTCTGCTGAGACCCTTTTAGCTCCTGGATCTTCTTGGGCAGAGTCTTGGTCCAGAACTGCAGCCTTCTGGCCTTCAGGGCTTGTCCCACAGTAGGCTGAATGTCCAGCTGCAGGTACTGCTCATCATGGTCAAACACAGGCCAGTAGGGTAGATCCTCACTGTTGGGGTTCCTGTAAATGTACCACCCAGCAGGTAAGGGTGTATGTTACTCTTATATGCCAATTTGTGTCAGGGCAGTGACCAATTGGACCAATGTCTGAGGAGGCTGATGGGGCACATGTTCTGGTATAGGGATACAAGTGTCACCTACTAGTGTCTGCTCCATGTGGGGCAAGATTATCTGGCCAATTTCATGTCTCCCTCTCAGAGACAAAATCTAAAGAACAATACCATAGCACCTGCCAGGTCACTTCAGTATGACCAGTAACCAGTATGTACAATGTATCTAAGTGTGCCCTGGGGTGAGGAGAACTCTATTATGTGATGACTTATCCATGCATACTAATGAAGTCATCAACCACAATTTGGAGTCCTAGATAGGGACCCACCACTGAGGAGGTTTAGGGAGGGGCATACTCTCACCCATGTCGTGCAAAGTTGGCCCAGTACTTCATCATCCTCCTGCTCAGCAGCTCCTCCTCCTCAGTAAGGTTAACTGTAGCCATGTGGAAGACAGAGGTCCAGGTCCCAGACACCGCATGCAGCTGCCTACTTATGCTCTACAATCACCATCCTTCCTGCACCCTGACCTTGAACTCTAGGTCTCTTTCCCTTCCCCCTTCACCACCCAGGATCTAAGCGCCACCCACACCTCTAATTGCATGCCTCCAGGTTCAGTTCTGCTCCAGTGTGTCCTCATTCCATCTAGCATAGTGTGGTGGCTCAAATGATATGACTCCTATAGACTTCTATATTTGAATGCTTGGTCCCCCAGTTAGTGTATCTGTTTGGGAAGAATTAGGAGATATAGCCTTGTTGGAGGAGGTGTATCACTAGAAGTTGGCTTTGAGGTTTAAAAGTTCTGTCTATTTCAGTTATCTCTCTATCTGCCTTGTTCTTGTAGATCAGGATGTAGGTTTTTATTTAACTACTGTTCTAGTGTCATGTCTGCCTGCATGCTGCTATTCTCTTATCCACGATGATCATGGTCTCTAACTCTTTGAAACTGTAAGTCCCAATAAATTCTTTCTTCTTTAAACTTACTTGGTCGTTGTCTCATCACAGCAATGGAAAAGTAACTAAGACAACAGATTATACTTGAAGGGTTCAGATTCTAATATGGGTGTAGTTTTTTGATCATATCCTTTGATCATATCCTCTCCCAGACCCTTGATTTTCTCAACTGGATTGGGAGCTCAGTTGCCCATCAGGTACCAACCTGGGGCCCCATCCAGCTCACGGAAAACAAGAAAAACTCACGTTTCACACCCCAGTAGAAGGACCCAAAGACAAAGGGAACCTCATCACCATGATCAGCTTTCACGTGGGGTGGCCTGACATCTTTGAAGAAGTTGACCTCATGACAGAACTCATAAAAGTAGACAGGGGTGTGGGAACCTAGAAGTGGGGACACATGGTGACATAGTATTCTCTCACCTAGAGCTTTCCTGCCTAACCCTTGGTGATAAGATGTGTTGGTATAAAGCTATCTGGTGTTATAATTGTCAAGTAGATGGCTCCAGGCTGGAGCACTAGTTATGAGAAAGTGAACAGTGACTTTGGCTGAAGAGTGACCATGGCCTTCCCAGCTGAGTAGTAGTTTTGGCAAATCAATAGAGTATTAGCAACCTGTTTCATTATCTATATCTGGATAAGATGTCACTCCACTCTCTTACACTAGAATGAAGAAATACTGATGTAACGGTCCTCAAGTGTTTGGTACCAGAAAAATGACCCAGACATGGGAGGGGACTAGACACTGTAAAACTCATCTGGGATCCATGGCTCTGAGCTCCCCCAAACTTGGCCTCATTACAGATGTACTCACGCTGAAAATTTGCTACTTGGAGTGCAGGGATAATGAACGTGAAGTCCCCCATCATTTCTTTGAACTGTATTTGGAGGGTCTGGGCGTCTTCAGTGTCCCCCATGTACTCTTCCATTAGCAGGTCACCACATTCGGGAGGCAGCATCTACACCAGGAGGTCAGCAAGAGTGAGGTTAGACAGGCTCTTGTTTTGACAGGAAGCAGTCTCAGTATGAATAATTTGGCCAGGGATAAGATAAGGTATAGAGAGAAAGGTATAAGTCCTGGGGTGAGCTCACCCCAAGCCACACATACACAAACCTGTATTTCTAGACATGCTGTCTGAGAAGGATATATAGGGGTCCTTTCTATTGGAGTCAGTACTCAAGGGGTCTCACCATCTGTGTTGCTGTGCTCTTCAGAACAGCCTGCAGGGAATCTCTGGTTATATCCTTTATTGTTTGATCAGAGCCTAGGATCTGGGAGACAGAGGACAGTTTTAAGTGTAAGGTAGGATGGATATGGATCAAGTTTCCACTACTCACCTTATGAGTTTCCAGACTTTTAGAGAATTGGAACTGTGCCTCACCATGGGGAAAAGCCAACCATATTCATCGTTGTTGACACCTATGATGCTGGGAACAGGGTGAAAATCCACAGAAGCCAACAACTCTCGGGGATGCCTGGGTAGGAACTCCCCATCTACCACAGCAGGGATAATCTTGAAGACCTGAAGGACATCCAAGGTCAGTGGTGAAGGTCAATTCCATACATATTCTGATGTCCACTGAGAAACCCTAATCATTCCCCCCCCCATTTTATTGTCTCAGGATGCTCCTCCACCCATGACAGAAATTCTTCATATATTAGGATTTCTTGGATTTCATCTTACACACATGATTAAAAGTATACCACACCATGGAGCAGAAGTAACTTGTTTAGAGTAGTAAGGACTGACTCTCCCACATCCCTTTGACCAAGTCCTCCAAGCCACACGATCCTCCCAACCTTGTTCATAGCCAGAATCTCTTCTTCACTCTTGTTTCTCAGACAGTGCACCAGGCTCTCTGAGTCCACAGCCTCACAACCAGATGAGTTGGCCACCATCTGTAAAGGGACCAGGCAGGACTTGATTCATCCTTTCAGGCAAGCAGAAGAGTTTTCCCAATTCCAGTTGAAAGGCATCATGCCCAAATATCACATCACACTTGGTGCTGGTGGATTACAATAACTATGAAATTAACATTTTCTAGTTGCTCACAGGTGACAGCCAGAGGGGTCATTCTACCTAAACACTTTAAAAAATAAGCTATGTGTGTACGTCTATGAGTGCATGTGACTTCAGGAGTGCCTGTACCAGGGTTTGTGTGCAAAGATTAGAGGACAACATTTGGTTGCTAGTCCTTACTTTCCATCTTGTTTGAGAAATGATCTTTTGTTATTTCTTCTTGCCTACAAGAGTCTATCTTATTTGTGACTTTCAGAGATTCTCTGATCTCTGCCTCCTCTCTCATCACTGGAATATTAGGATTACAAACTTGTTACCATATGCAGCTTTTTGTGGTTTCTGGGGAATTTGAACTCAGGTCCTTAAGCTTTTACTTATTGAGCCATATCTTCATCCCACATGTTTGTTTCTAAAACTGATGGACGCTACAAGGTACTTATGCATGCTTATTACACCTAGCTTGCATAAAGTAGAGAGAAGTGGATTTTAACCCTTGAATCTTTCAGAAAGTACTGAAAGAAGCTATTTACCACGCTCCTTGTTTTCCCAACTGAGAAAACTCCCAGAATATCAGAGGGTGGGGGCTGAGGTAGCAGGATCATCAATAGGATGACTGAAGTGACTCACTGTATAGACCGCCTCAGAGGTGTTGGAGATAAGGTCAGGCATCTGGGCCACTCCACTCTCCATGATGGCTCTGTGGAAGAGTCCCTTGGACATGGGAGACACAACATGTGAAGACACACTTGTGCCTCCTGCAGACTCGCCAAAAATAGTGACTTGGTCAGGGTTGCCTCCAAAGTGGGCGATGTTCTTCTGGACCCAGTGTAGGGCGGCCACTTGGTCCAGGTAGCCCCAGTTGCCTCTGGCATGCTCATCTCCAGTGCTGAGAAGTGGCAGAGAAGGAATCACAGGGCTGTCTTATTTCTGTTCATACCCTACTGCACAGCACAGTCCCAGACTCACCTGAAGAAGCCCAGGATACCCAGACGGTACTGGACAGTGACCACTACCACATCCTCAATGGCTGCCAGCATGGATCCATCATGAATGGAAGCCATGCCCATAACAAATGCACCACCATGGATCCATACCATTACCTGTGGAAATCAAGTCAGATGCTAGGAGGTTCCCACCCAGCTCAAGCTACATCCAGGGTGTCTTCTATTTTACTGAATGCTTTGCCTCAGTGTACTTAGACACACAGATAAAGCTCCTCAGGACATCCTCACCTGGACCATGACAGGGCCCAGTACCATCATTATACTTGCTAGTCTCTCTCCAACAGAGACCAGCTATCTTACCACAGCAGGCTCTGAATATTTCAACATAGCTGAAAAAAGACTTAAAACTAACTATATGAAGATGATAGAGGTCCTTAAAGAGGAAATGAATAAATCACTTCAAGAAATCCAGGAAAATGCAAAGTCAAATTTAAACAATATCTATGTATGAGTCAGCCCCACAGAAGGTGCTAGAAGGAAAAATCCAAACCAAGGAGGTTAACTATACACTTGAAAACACAGGAAATAAATAATCTCACACCAACAAAACCAAAAGAAGGGAAGCTCACATACTACCACCACCACCACGACCACGACCACCACCACCACCACCACAACTACCACCACCACCACCAACAACAACAACAATACCACCACCACCACCACCACCACTACCACCACCACCAACATTACAGGAATTAACAGTCATTGTTCATTGGTATCTCTCAATGTCAATGGACTCAATTCTCCAATAAAAAGACACAGAATAACAGAATGGATGCAAAAACAGGATCCATCCTTCTGCTGCATACACTCAACATCAGGGGTCAATGTTACCTCAGGGTAAAGGGTTGGGAAAAGATATTCCAAGGAAACAGACCTAAGAAGCAATGTGGTGTAGGCATTTTAATATCTAACAAATTAATCAAAAGAGGTGGGAAGGATACTATATATTCATCGAAAGAAAAAAATCCACCAAGATGACATTTCAATTCTTAATATCTATGCCCCAAACACAAGGGTACCCACTTTAGTAAAAGAAGCACTATTATACCTTAAACCACCTATTGACCCTCACACACTGATAGTGGGAGACTTCAATAACCCACTCTCATCAATGGACAGTTTATCCAAACAAAAACTAAACAGAGCAATACTGGCACTAACTGACTTTATAAACCAAATGAACCTAACAGGTATTCTTTTCAGCATTTCACAGAACTTTCTCCAAAACTGACCACATACTTGGTCATAAAGCAAGTCTCAATTGATATAAGAAAACTGAAACAATTCCCTGCATCCTATTAGACAATCATGAATTGAAGCAGGATATCAATAAGAACAGAAACAACAGAAAACTTACAAACTCATGGAAACTGAACAACTCTTTACTGAATGAAAAGTGAGTAAAGACAGTTATAAAGAAAGAAATAAAATACATTTTGAAATTCAATGAAAATGAATACATAGCATACCCAAACTTATGAGACGTGATCAAAATGGTGCTAAAAGGAAAGTTCACAGCAATAAGTGCCTACATAAGAAAATTGGAGAGATCTCCGTGATGGGGAAATGTACAGAGACAACCAAACGAAACTAGTGAGAACTCATCAACTGTGGACCAATAGCTGTGGAGCATGGGACTGGACTAGGCCCTCTGCATAGGCAAGATAGTCCGGTAGTTTGATCTGCTTAAGGGGCCCCCTGACAGTGGGATCATGTATCCTTAGTGCATGAGTGGGCTTTTTGGAGCCCACTGCCTATGCTGGGACACCTTACACAGCCTTGGTCCAGGGGGAGGGACTTGGACCTGCCTCAGTTGAGTGTATCAGGCTCTGCTGACTCCCCATGGGAGGCCTTGCCTTGGAGGAGGTGGGAATGGGGGGTTTGGTTGTGGGGGGAAGGCTGAGAGGTAGGAGGAGGGAGGAAGGGGGATCTGTGGTTGGTATGTAAAAATGAATAAAAAATTTCTTAATAATAATAAAAAATTGCAGAGATCTCATACTAGCAACTTAACAGCACACCTGAGAGCTCTAGAACAAAAAGAAACAAGCACACCCAAGAGTGGTAGATGAGGAAATTATCAAACTGCTGAAATCAACAAAATAGAAACAAAGAGAACAATGCAAAGAATCAAAGAGTTGTTCTTTGAGAAAATCAACAAGATAGACAAACCCTTATCCAAACTAGCTAAAAGAAGGAGAAAGAATATCCAAGTTAATAAAATCAGAAGCAAAAGGGGGATATAACAACAGACTCCAAGGAAATCCAGAGAATCCTAAGGACATACTTTAAAAACCTGTACTCCATCAAATTGTAAAATCTAAAAGAAATGGATAATTTTTTTAATAGGTATCACTTACCAAAGTTAAATCAAGATCAGAAAAACAATTTAAATGGATCTATAACACCTAGTGAAATAGAAGCAGTCATTAAAAGTTTCTCAACTAAAAAAAGCCCAGGGCCAGACAGTTTTTTTTATATCACAAAATTATACCAGACTTTCCAAGAGTTAATATTTGAGAGAGGATCTATTTTCAATAAAAAAAATAGCAGACCTCTGGAGGCAGAGGTCAAAGATCTCTGTAAGTTTGAAGCCAGCCTTGTCTACATAGTGAGTTCCAGGCCAGCCAGGGCTATATAGAAAGACCTCAAAACAAGAAAAAATCATTGGCATAATGGATAGTCCATGGGAATAAATTTGCATGACCTCAGTGTTTAGCTCTCAGGCCTCCAGTAGGTAGTGTGAAACCTGAGTTGATCAAGGAGCCCTAACCACTGGCTTCTCAGAGTCTCTGTGTCCCATACCCAGGGTTTAATTGTGTATCATGGCAGAGAAGGCCTTCCTGGACACCCGGTAGGGAGGGCTTCTCATCAGGGTCTACTCTGATGGGGCTCATATTGATTTTGCCCCTTCTTATCATCCTGAAGAAATGCCCACCCCAAGAGCTGAGCATGGCCTGCCACTCACAGGTAGGTTAGAGCCCTCATGGGCATGAGCTGGTGTATAGATGTTGAGATACAGGCAGTCCTCAGATGTAGAGATGGGAGGCATGTTCGGTTTCATCATCTCCTGACTCTCTACATTCATTGTTTCAGAATTTTGTAGACACCTGGGGACAACGGCAGTTATTTTAAGAGATGTGCAGTAGTTAAAAACAGACCATTAGTATCTATTTTCTCTCAGTCCCCCAAACCCCCCTCTCTGGCCCCATGATGTCCTGATAACATGAGATCCTATTCCAAAATTTCCTTCAATTAAGGTAAAGATCACAACTGGTATGGAGCTCAAATTTCCACTGAGGCTGCCAGATGGGTGAGATCCTTGGATCCCACTCTTCCTGATGATGGGATATTGATATTTCCATTAGTTTCTGTGAAAGCTATTGGTGTGTGTAATGACACCAATTCTCTTTGTACTCTCTGAGGCCTGAGTATTAGGGTGCTGTACCCATATAGGTGTTGCATTAATAAACAAGGTGGTGGAACATCCTTTGTCTCATATCCAGACTCTGAAGGAACTGTCTTCCCTTGCCGAATCTCCAGTTGGAAGACACATACTTGTTTCTTGGCCAATGGTACCTGGCCACTTATAGGTTGGCATAGTGATTGTGGAGTGTGACTTTGCTAAGAAACTGTCATCACTTTGACCTTTCTCTGGCATCTGCAGCATATCCCCATCACAGAGAAAATGCAGCCGAAGGGTTGAGGTGGAGAAAGCATTGCAGTTGGCCTTAAAGCTCTGAGCCCCTGCCTGCTCCAGGGCCTGAAGTTTCCTGGGTCTCAGGAGAACTTACCTGGCTGGGTAGGTGGTCCCATCCCTCACACCACTCCATGGTTCAGGAGACTCAGGGGGTGAAAATCTCAGCTTTCCTAGAGGGGGCTTTGCAAAGGGAATTCCCAGGAAGGTGTAGACATCCTCTGTGGTGTCATTCAAGTGGACAAGACTGCCTTGCACCTGTCCTGTGTGGGTAGTCCTGATGGGGATGGCTGAGTTTTCACCTGTAAGTGACATATGATATCAAGGTTGGGTTTGCCCAATCATTTGTCTTCACACCATGGATGTTGCTACTTTCTTGTTATCCTCAACCTAGACTTTTCCAAGTACACACCTCCCTGGCAACTTGTCTCCACAGCATCATGTTCCAATTGTAGCAAAATTTGGCAGACCTGCTCTGTTTCCATAAAAAAGTGAGAATCTCCCACATCTGATAAACATGGATTGCATGTTTGATGGTCCTTGTGTGGTACCAAGTAGCCAAGGCAGCAGTCACTCTCAGGGACCAGAGGGCAATTTGCCAACATCTTTCCAGTGTGGAAGGCTCATCCCTATCACTGGCAACATGTCTATAGGATACCATGCCACATGACATATTTGTCCATATAGCTCACTGAGGACATGGACCACCAATACCTGTCTCTGCTACAGCAACAACTTACTGAAATGGGTTTGATAAGAGTGAGGCTACATCGAGGATGCTTCACCCACCAAGAGAAGCTCTCCACACAATCCCATGTATTGGAGTGAAGTGTACTTTTAATCAGGAGGCAGAAAAACACAGTTCACAAAGAGGTGGTTTGTGACCAATATGTAAAAAAATAACAAAATCTATGCACATATTTTCCTTTTTTATTTTTAAATGAAACAATTGGAGTTTATTAAGCAGAGATTCTGATTTTGAATGGCATGTGGGGAAATGATAACACATCTCTAATTACATGTGTAGCCTTTTTAGGAATCACTGTGTCTTTATAACAGCCATAGGTGCAAAAAGGGGGCTCATGAAAAGTAAAAAAAATTAGTAGAAAATTACCTTGTAATTAAACCTCAGCAAATATCATCTATATTGAAAACCCAAGAGTCACCATTGATCGGATGACTGTCTGACCATTTATGTGATATTTTAAATTTCCGATTTTGCTATGGTAGGAATTGCTGTCCAAATTTATTTCCAGATATACTCCCTCCCCTGATTAGTAATGATGCTGAAATTGTTGTGGTATTCCGTTTTTAACACAATTCTACATTTAACACCCACTCTCCCCCAGACAGGTTCTTACTATGTAGCCCAGGCTGGCTTGCAGCTGAAAAGCCTTCTCTGCCTTGTCTAGAATGCCATTTACAGGCGTGTGCCTTCACACCAGCTCACACCTATCTTATCTTGATGTCCCCACGAATGAGCCTGGCCTGGATGGGACACAACTCTGTGCTCTCTTATAGTTATCAGTGATTCTGTTCCCAGGATCCAAACAAGAATGTTCAAATAAGCCAAGAGTGAGTTGGGCAGATCTTCCTGTCCAGAAGTCCTTGGTGACATCTCAGAACCTGGACAACAGCAGGCAAGAGTCACAGTGTGAAGTCAATACGGCCTCCTTAGGGTTGATTGAGGAGGCTTGGCAGGAAGTCAGCATGGCTCAGGCTTGAATACCTTTGGGTAGCAGGCTTCAGGGCTGCAAACAGACCCTGGGCACAGTACCCTATTGGCTCACCTTTTTATAAGCCTGGAGACTTTCTGGCAGGCCCAAAGTACATGCCCTTTGCCCTGGAAGCCAAGTTGTGCCTTTTCCAAAAATCTTAAAATGGGGAAGGGAAACCAGGCTTCTCAGTTGGGCAACTGTTGTAGGGTAGGAGCACTGTATGACTGAGGACCAGGAAACTTCCCCAGGATCATTTTGGAGTATACCAGCAGTCTTCTCTGTTCAAGTGAGTGACACATTTGGAACTCAATGACAGCAGGAAGGTATAATTAATTTAATTATTATCCATAGGTTGGTAGCAGCTACAGTCACAGGCACAGCCACACACAGAAGGGGGACATGCCCCATCTGCCCCTTTGTCCCCAACCCTCTGTACTGACTTTCAGGCTCAGTGCTCATCAGAGCCCCTCTCCTTACTATTGAGTGTCCTCAGGCATCACTGACTCTTAGTGCTACAGGGGTCCCTTTCCCACTCTGTCATCTCTACCTGCTCCTCCCTCCTTGCTGTCTTCCCTGCCATAGTCTCAGCCTCTGACTCTGACAAAATTGGCAACTCTGGTCCCCACCACCCATGTAGGGAGTCTTACCATGCACTTGGAGAAGACACAGAAGCCCACAGGCCACAGCATTTAGCCAACCAGGAAGTGTGTCCAACGGCATGACCAGCTCTCAGGCCTGAGTCTGTGCTACTGTGGGATGCACTGTGTGTCACAGCAGAAAGCAGAACATGTGGGCCTCACCCAGACAGATATTTAGACCCAAAGAGGGATAGGCGGGAACTTGGTGGGCAGGTCAAAGTTGCAGGAGAGCTGTGATGATGCGGCAGAAATGATAGGAGCCAGTGCTCAGCAGGTGGGGCAAAGGTTCTTCTGCTGTGTGCATTCCTTTTTTGGTCTCATTGCAAGGCACAGCATGACTTCAGAAGCTGTTTCCTCTGGATACCAGTAACCCTCAACTCAAACCTGGAGTCACATGTTTACTGTCGTTGGAGTCACAGGCCCAGTGTGGGCATTGGGCAGAGAGCAAGGAACAGAAAGTTGTGAAAGTCAAGGTTGCTTTCCTAAGGTGTGTACTGTGAGCTTCCCACAGATGATTGGAATGAATATAGAGAACTATCCTCTTGCTAAATGAAGAGCATGAGCAAGCACAAGGTGGGCTCAGCACACCCTTTTCTCCAAAGCTTTTTGCTTTCTGGAGTCTGCATTTACTTCCCTCCTCCTTACAGTGGGGATCTGAAGTCCACACATACCCCTCCCTGTGAAGCCATGGCTGTGCAACTGTGGTCATGTATTGTGTTTTTATTACACAATAATGTTTTATTATGACACTTTATACATGTATGTAATGCTTTTAATCACACTCACCCTCGGGTATCCTCTTCTGTCTTCTTCCAACTCTCATCAATGATCCCCTTCCCTCCCAATATTCTACTTCCCATTTTTAAATGTTTTCATTTTAATTTTTAAATTTTATGTGTAAGGTTTTACCAACATGTATGTACATGCACTTTGTGTGTTCCTGATGCTCAAAAAGTGTTGGATCCCCTGGAGCTAGAGTTATGGTTATGAGCTGCCATGTAGTTGATGGGACTCAGGTCCTCTGCAAGAGCAGCAAGTGCTATTAATTACTGAGCCATCTCTCCAGCCCCAATTTTATTT
The DNA here is from genome assembly GCF_004664715.2 of Peromyscus leucopus. Lineage (NCBI taxonomy): Eukaryota > Metazoa > Chordata > Mammalia > Rodentia > Cricetidae > Peromyscus > Peromyscus leucopus. The sequence continues at coordinate 106,769,692 of NC_051067.1, read as the reverse complement.
TCACACTCTCCCTCTCTTTCACTTCTTCCCTTCCTACCACCTCCCCCGATTCATTTTTTTTAAAGCAGATGTGACCTACTTTATTCATCAGAACATGAGCCATCAGGCAGATGCTGGCACACATGGGACTCAAGAAGTAGGCATACAGGTTTACAGATAGACAACACATATGAGCAGGCTGGTGAAGACATAGGCACCCAGATTTGGCTTCAATTAATCAGCAAATCAGCCCCTTTACATATTCATGGAAAAGCCTTTACCCATTTCAACAATGTCTCTACCATAACCAGTAAATATTTAGTCTTTTTTATGGGTGGCTTGTGGGTAAAATCAAGCCTCCCCCCCAGTCCTGGTCAGACTTACCTCTGGCTCAATGGGTTGAGAAAGGCAATGCCCTGATGTCCTTGGGGCATGTCAGGCAGGACTGGGTAACCTCATGGAGATTTCTGATAAGGGACAAATCTTCAATTAATTGTGAGAGGAAATTAGGGGCAGTATCCCATATGGAATTGGTTATGGAGAGTTAAAATAGTAAGTTTTTTTTCAGGTAAAATTATTTTTCCACCCTTAATAAACCTTGATATGAGGTTGCTCTCTCTTTGGATAATTTTTCTTTTTCCTCAGATGAGAAAGGAGGAGGGTAAATGGTTAAACAACAAGGATCAAAGAGCAGCTTAGGGCTGGGAATTTAGTCTCCCTGTCAACCTTAGGATTTCCTAGGCTAATAATGACAGAATTAAATTCTTGGTGCCCTTGGCAATGGAGGACATCTGCCCACTGGGGGAAAAAGGTAGCCTGCAACAATTTAAAAAGCCGGGTGGTGGTGGCACACACCTTTAATCCCAGTACTTGGGAGGCAGATGTAGACAGCTTTTTGTGAATTTGAGGCCAGCCTAATCTACAGAGAAAGTTCCAGGACAACCAGGGATACACAATGGAACCTGTCTCAAAAAAAAAAAAAAATCAAGGTGCTACTAATTCTAAATTAGTCCTTGGTAGTTAGAACTCCTCTCCTTCCATGTGGGGATGTATGATATAGAAGATGTGTTTGTCGTCTGTATAGATACTTCTTAATAGATCCTTAGTCAAGATTAATGCTCTAGTTAATACAGTAAATCCAGCTTCTTATGACATGATCTCTGGTAGGGGGGGGGCTCCACCCAGTAGCTCAGTCAGAGGTGGCTATTGTCTTGCTTGGGTGGCTTCCTGAGTTTAAGCTGAGCTCCTGTCTATAAATCACATAAAGGTTTGAAGGGACAAGGGAGAATCAGAGCTGCCAAGGAAGGATTAAGAGAGTGATTTACTGTTCAGAACAGTTGTAAGAGGGGGATTTTCTGAATTTGACGGAGCAAGGAGAGAGAGGAACGCAGCCTAACTACTATAAAGCCATGCTAGGGGTTTGAAGTAGAGTGGCATGTAGAGCTTGGAGACGGGTGAGAAAATTACTTCAAAGCAACTGTCTTAGAGTTTCTATTGCTGTGGAGAGACACCATGGCCATGGCAACTCTTACAAAAGAAAACATTTAATTGGGGTTGGGATACAGTTTCGGAGGTTCATTATTGTCACAATGGGAAGCATAGTGGCAACCATGACAGTGTGCAGGCAGACATGGTGCTGGAGAATGAGCTGAGAGTTCTACATCTGGATCTGCAGGCAGCAGGAAGAGGCCCAGACACACTGGCCAGGCTTGAGCATCTGAGACCTCAAAGCCCACCTCCAGGGACACACTTCTTCCAACAAAGTCACACCCATTCCAACAAGGCCACACTTGCTAATAGTGGCACTCCCTATGGGCTTATGGGGGCCATTTTTATTCAAACCACCACATCTTGTATTTATACTTATCTTCTACCACATTTTGTATCCCCTCTACTTTTAGCAAGTCCCTAACCAGGTCTTCATACTTTGCCTGGAGGGCAACTCATACCTTCATTCATGAAGTATCTGAACCATTTATAACCCTGCCTGGATCTGGCAGTTGTAGTTTCCCACCGATCTTAATAACAGGGCATGGTATCACCAAGGAATGCCTTAGAGTACCTCTCAAACTCCAGTCGTTCTTTCTTACCTCTGTTATGGAGAAGCAGGCTAATTTCCCTTTGACAGTGTGGCCAGTCATCCCCACCAACACTGTGTTCATAGCCTGTTGACTGAAAGACATCAGGAACTCAAACAGACCAAGGAAAAGTCATAGTATCCAGTCCAGTGGAATGTTTGTTGTGTCTCATGGAAGAAACATGCTCAACTCTGGAACTAAAACTTCTAGGTCATGGAAACAGGAAGTAAAACCTTTGCTAGTGGGTCATTTATAGGTGCCTGTGAGTGGTACCATTCCCTTCTCCCTCCTTGACTCCTAGACCTGTGAACCCTGGATATGGGAGAAAATGTACCAGATATTGGATGCAGATTCAAAGCACATACAGCTTTCTAGAAAACTCTGCCCCAACCCTCTAAGCTAGTGGTTCTCAATCTTACTAATGCTGTGACCCTTTAATACAGTTCCTCATGTTGTGGTGATCTCCAACTGTAAAATTATTTTCAGTGCTATTTCATAAGTGTAATTTTGCTACTGTTATGAATAGTAATGTTGCAACAGGGCCCCAGACATTAGTAGGCCCAGAGACCTTAGAATAACTGACTACATGGTGAAAGTACTATTGAGGATATGAAACTCAGTACATAGATAGCACCACCTGCCAAAACCAAAAGGTCTAATTCATCAAAGTCCATAGTTATAAGAAAGTCCCTAAATGTACTAACCTTGTTTTTTGGCTTCTGTAGTTCTGCTTCTGATTGCTTTTGTGACCTGGAGTATGTCAACCCAGGATATGGTTTTTGTGCTGACATGCTCACCCTGAGAGCTCGGGGCTACAGTGGGATGCAAATACCCAGTGTAGTTGCCAGATGGCTAATAAAGACTTTTTATTGGCTTAAACCCATGTCCAAGCAGTCTTCTCTGGTGAATATCCCACAGAAGTGTATATATTTATATGTAGAATATCTGATATGTGACCTTCCATGAAAGAGTCGTTGGACCCCCCAAAGGGGTCACTACACACAGGTTGAGAAACTCTACTCTAAGCTCTTGTTCCCTACTACTGAACATCCCCCGCCCTACAATGTCTTTAAAGGTTAAACACATTTGACTCAGTGACTCAGTGATGCAGCTCTAGGTCTGAATTCCAAAGATCAAATGTGATCATATGAAGTCATATACAGGTAAACCTGGATGGCAAGGGTACAATGCACCTGAGTTTAGACTCCCTCCATCCATAGAAAAGCTGGACATTGTGGCATGCATCTCTAACCCCAGTGGCAAGGAGTAGGCACAGGTAGACCAGGGCCTCTAGTTGATCCTAAAGGCAAAACAGCAAGATCCAGATTCAGTCAGAAACCTCATATAAAAAAAAGGTGGAAGGTGGAGAAGTGATTAGAAATTACATCCTGACATCAATCTTTTGTTTTTAAATAAAGGTTAGGATACTAAATACCACACACACACACACACACACACACACACTGAGAGAGAGAAGAGAGACAGAGACAGAAAGACAGACAGAGGAGAGAGAGAGAGAGAGAGAGAGAGAGAGAGAGAGAGAGAGAGAGAGAGAGAGAGAGAACAGAGAACTGAGAACAGAGAAACAGAGAACCACCACACTTGAGCTTGAAGCCCCTGCCTATAAAACCGGCACTCAGGAGACCAAGACAAGGTTATTATTAATTCAGAACTAACCTGGCCTACAAAGAGTTAATATGTACATATGTGTGTGTGTGTGTGTGTGTGTGTGTGTAGGCATATGCACAAATAAATCAGTAAATAAACATCAAACAGAAACAAGTCAAATCAAAACAAAGCACTTAGCCATGCATCAACCAAATAAGTGTATAAAATGTTAGCTGTGCATACATGGAATGACATGCTTTGATAAAAGAAAGCAAAGGGGTGAGTGAGATGATTCAGCAGGTAAAGGCACTTGCCACCCAGACTATCAACCGGAGTCTGGTCCCTAAAACTCACATGGCAGAAGGAGAGCCAGCTCCTCTAAGTTGTCACACACACACACACACACACACACACACACACACACACACACACACACACACCGTATAAATACAGGACTTTCTTAAGGAAACAAAAACATTGTGTGAAATGACAAAGCCAGTAACAAAACATTCCATTTATATTGGATTCAATACAAGGCCTGCTATTGTAGCAAAAGCAATTGCATAGTTGCTGTGGTGGTTTGAATAAAAATGGTCCCCATAGGCCCATAGGTAGTGACACTATTAGGAAGTGTGGCCTCATTGGAGAAAGTGTGTAGCTGGAGCGTGGGTTTTGAGGTTTTAGAAGCTCAAGTCAGGCCTAGTGGCTTACTTACTGCCTGTGGATCCAAATGTAGAACTCTCAGCTTACCTCCCCAGCACCATGTCTGCCTGCATGCCACCAAGCTTCCCACTAGGGACTAAACCTCTGAATTGTAACCAACTCCAATCAAATGTTTTCCTTTATAAGAGTTACTGCAGTCATGGTGTCTCTTTACAGCAAAAGAAACCCTAACTAAGAGAGTTAAGCTTTGAAGCAGGGTTCCAGGCAATGAAAGACTGCAAGAGGCACCCAGAAAGCATTGGGAGTGAAGGAAACATTCTAAACTTGATGTGGTGGCTGCATATCCTAAGTTACCCTGGACTAGTAAGTGGTCCACCTGAAAGAAACTTTGTTTGTTTTTGTTTTTGAGACAGGATTTCTTGGGGTTGGAGTCTGAAATGTCCCTCCAGTTGCATGCATGAGCATTCGATGGTGCTGTGTTGAGAAGCTGGGGTCTTTGCTAAAAGAAAGACTGTGTCTTGACTGCTGCTGTGATCTACACAGGTGCCTCATGCTCTTGTCACCTCAGACGGGAGCTGGTGCTGCTGCCCTCTTCCCATGCCACGATGGACTATATCCCTGAACTAGGAGCCTATATATGCTCTTCCTTTCTTTCTCTTTTCTTTCTGTCTGGTGTTCTGCACAGTGATAAGAAAATTCACTAACACAGTCTCTCTGGAGCTGAGGTTGACCTTGAACTTGCTTTGTAGCTCAGACTGTCCTTGAATAAATGTATCATCCTCCTATCTTGCCCCCCCCAGTACTGTAATTATAGGTGTGTCCCACTGCACCTAACTAAGAGATTAATTTAATTGCTTGTAGATTATTGCATATCTGAGGAGCACTGGGGCTCAGTGGTAGAGCCTCATCTGCTCAAGTTTTTTTTTTTAAGAAAGTATGCTTTATTAGGCAGTAATTAGATGTTGGGGCACTGCTCTTGGCAGGGAAAAACACAGTTCTTATGGTCCTCAGGGATGTGGATTGTAATAAACAGGTCCACTTCATGTGTTTGCCTCTTCAACACTTGGCGATTTCTCTTCCTGCTTTCTCATCATGCTGTGAGGCAGCCCAGTGCACTCTCACAGGCTGCCCAGTAAATGGTAGGACTCACCTTGGAATTTGGTCTTCCAAATTGTGAGCTGAAAGAAACTCTTTAAAAGTTGCAGCTTCATATTTTTTTATAGCAACAGAAGATGAGCTAACAGAGTATTAAAAAAAAGATTCATTTTTAATTGTATATGTATATATCTCTTTGTATGTGTGAGTGCCCAGTATGTGAGTGCCCATGGGGGCAGAATCAAGCACTGGATCTCCTGGAGCTGGAGTCGCAGGCAGCTGTGTAAGCCCACTAATTAGGGTGCTCAGAATGGAACTTGGGCCCTCTAGAGGAGCCCAAGTCCTTTTAACTTCCTGCTGAATCCTCTCTCCAGTCCTTAATGATTAGGCCTACGGGATTATGTGAGGACACATCGAGGAGGTGACACCTGAGAACCAGAGACCACGTCCTCACTGAAATTGAGGCTTGTGGCACCATGACCAGGGCTCCTAGCCTCCACATCAGGTAGCAACAAACTCTGTGTAGGTCAGATGGTGAATGATTCCCATATGATAGCCACTTGAATGAACTAGGACACTGGACTTCTGGTGTCTGGGTTTGCTATTGGACGCCTAGAAGATGAAAAAGCTTGGATGACTAAGTGAGAGATGGGCAAGGGGTCCAGTCATCCTGAACTGGGGAATGCTCTCAAAAAGACAACCCTAGGAACAGAGGGCCTAGAAAGCCAGAGAAAGGAGTGAGAAAGTGGGAAAAGGAGAGGTAAGGAAGGGACCTGGACTAGGGAGAGGGTGGAGGAAGGCAAGCATCCTTTTGGGACATATATGTTCACAGCTTCCTGGGGGAACTTACTGTGTGTACAGCTTCCTGGAAGGATAGTGAATACCATGCAGGGCGTCCTTTGCGAGTGTTGGCTAAAAGGAAAAATGAAGAGAGAGATGAATGACTATGTAAGAGACGAAGCTATCTTAGCCCTAGGTGGGCACGTGGACACCCCAGGCTTACCCCAGCTGCACTCAAGTCCACATCTCTGACAGAGGACACTAATGTTCTATGCACTTCCTGATTACAGAAATCATGTCTGAAAATGTTCATAACAGTTTTGTTAAAGGCAAAAAAAAAAACCAACCAAAAACCTAGGCTTGGTGTTGCTTTTCTCTAATTCCAGCAGTTGGGAGGTAGAGGCATAGGGTGGAGTTTAAGGTCAGCTTGGACTACAGAGTGAAATCCATCTTGGAAAATAAAAGCTGAGAAACGGAAGCCACTCAGATGTGCAATGCTGCTGAGTGAATAAAGTGCAGTGTGAGCACACATGTGAAAGGAAACAACTGCTACCTGAACCTCCAAACCTTTGTGTGAAGTGGCGGAGAAGCTGGCAGTCAGAGTGCAATGGCGCTATGAAGGCATTATTAGTTTCATTGTTATCTGAGGGCCGGTAGCAGCGACAGTCATACATACATGTAGCCGTAATCAAGCACAGAGGAGAACAGTGCCACACATGTCCTTCTGTTTCCAACTTTCTGCCTTTAACTTGCAGGTACAGCTCCTGAAAGCTCCTCTACTGGCCAGGTTCCTTAGTGTTGAGTGTTCTCACTCATCACTGACCCCTTAGTGTGCCACAGAGATCACCTATGGGTTTGGTGTGGGCACTGGAGAGGGCACTGTGGTAGTTTGAATGGAATCGGCCCCCATAATTTCATAGAGAGTAGCATTATCAGGAGGTGTGGCATTGTTGGAGTGGGTATGGTCTTCTCACTGCCATCTGCTGTCTCTACTAGTTTCCTCCTCCCTTGTTCCTTGCCACCAACCTTCTCAGTCTCTCTCGGACCCCAGTTCGCATCTCCTCCTTATGGTCTGAGTCTGTGTTGCAATGGATGCACCATGCTTCCCAACAGGAAGATATTTCAGGCCTTGGCCATGCAAGAATTTGTACTCACAGAGGTATGGTCTTATTGGAGGAAGTGTGTCACTGTGGGGTGGGCTTTGAGGTTTCCTATGCTCAGGATACCACCCAGTGTGTCAGTTGACTTCCTGTTGCCTGCAAGATGTAGCACTCTCAGCTCCAGTATCATGTCTGCCTGCATGCTGCCATGCTCCATGTCATGATGATAATGGACGGAACCTCTGAAACCATAAGTGAGCCACCCCAAATAAATGTTTTATTTGTGAGAGTTGCTGGGGTGTCTCTTCACAGCAATGAAAATCCTAAGACAGGCACTTTCCCTCACTGCCATCTGCTGTCTCTATTAGTTTCCTCCTCCATTGTTCCTTGCCACCAACCTTCTCAGTCTCTCTCGGACCCCAGTTCGCATCTCCTCCTTATGGTCTGAGTCTGTGTTGCAATGGATGCACCATGCTTCCCAACAGGAAGATATTTCAAGCCTTGGCCATGCAAGAATTTGTACTCACAGAGGTTAGGCAAGCAGTTTGTTGGGGGAAGGGCAAAGTGGTAGCTTCAGGAGGGCTGCACTGAGTAGACAGAGGAGAGCCAGTGTTGGAGAGCCAGTACTTAGCAGGTGGTGGAACCATATCTGCTGGGTTTTCTCACCCTTTTGTTCCCTGGGAAGGCACAGCATGGTCTCTGGAGCCATTCTAGATACCATCAACCATTACTCTCCAACCTAGAGTCACCATGTTTATGATCCTAAGATTCACAGGTCAAATGTTGCTTTTGTAGTGGAGAGCAGGGTGCAGAAAGTTATAAAAGGAGGTGTGTGTTGAGGATCACTCAGATGGAGAAGGGGCAGACATTTGAGTATTTAATTTAGTCATTAAGGCTTGGGACCACCTTGAGTGTGTCCTCTAGGGTTTGGCATTGTCTTTTCTTTTTCATTTGATTCTACACATTTTTAAATTTTCTTCTTGATTTCAGTCAATGATGTAACCATTATTCAGTAGCATGTTGTGTATCCCACAAGACTGTATGTGTTCTATAGTTTCTTTTACTGTGGATTGAGAGTTTTATTCTATTGTAGTCAAATAGATGCAATTATTCCAATTTTCCTGTATTTCTTAAAACTTCTTTTGTGTCCTAATACAACTTATTTTGTAAAAATTCTCATGGATTTTCAAGAAGAATGTGTATTTTGTAGTGTTTGATGGAGTGTTTTGTGGATGTCTATGAACTCTGCTAGACCTATGATATCTTTAATTTAGATGTTACTCTGTTTTTGTGTGGCATTTTAAGTGCCTTTCCCTTATTCATTTCTTCTTTATACTGTGGCTAGTGTGATGGCAATTCCTACTCAGAACAAGTTCAGAGTCATTATCCACCTGACAAACATTTTCAGGCCCTGTTGGTTCCAACACTGGGACTCTCTGGATTCTCAGAGCCTATGATAAAACTGAGATACTAGGCCATGAACAGAAGTTTTAGAATCCCAGAGAACTCTGTCAGGATTCACCAATGAATACAGGATCAGAAGTACAGGATCTGGCTAAGGCAGACTTCATGGAGGAAACTGTATGGTGTCTACTTCAGACAACCATCAATGCCACTTGAGAAGCTGGTTCCATATCTCCAGCCTTCAAAAATCTAGAGTACTCAAAGCCTGGCACAGAAGGTCTTTCTCCTCAGTGCTTTTTTGAATGTTTCCACTGGCATGATATAACCATGGCTGTGCCCATCCCCCCCCCAGTCAGCAAGGCATGATGTCAATTCAGTGTCTCCCTTCAGATTATCTGTGCTCCCAGTCCTGGCCTAGGCAGATGTTCTCTCTTCCCTCAACTTCCCCTCTGAATGAACAGCTAGGCTGTGGGAGATGGACTGTCCCAGCTATTCTAAGAACAAAGACATACACTAGATTTTTCTGTTACCTGAACAGCCTGATGTATTTTAATCGTCAGCAGCAGAAGCCCCATAATGAGCTCAGGCTGCAATGGGAGAATCTGGCAGCAGCCCTCCTGGAGGATATTCTTCTTTACCCATGGTGTCCAGGATAGACAATCAATAATCTTTACTTTGACCCCATGCTGTCCTGGGGTTGGTACTCCTTGCACTGAATTTTAAAAGGGGGGTGTTTGCCAACCTAGGACAACTTGACTTGTAGGGCAAGCTGATCAATGATAAGGGGATATAATATGTCAGTGCCTCTAGCATGAAGGATCCAGGATTTTTTTTCCCCTCAAGACAGGATTTCTCTGTGTAGCTTTGGTGCCTGTCCTAGATCTCACTCTATAGACCAGGCTGGCCTCAAACTCACAAAGATCCACCTGCCTCTGCCCCCTGAGTGCTGGGATTAAAGGCATGCACCACCACTGCCCAGTAGATCCAGGTTCTTAATGACAGAGAGAAAATGTTTTTGGAGAATTCAGGTAGCTTGAGCAGAATTTGGCAGCTTTGTATAATGACATAAAGTAAAAGAGAGGTTATTTATTAGAAAGGCCAAACATGCTTAATAACAGCAAAGAGGTAAGAGTGAAAGCCATGCATATGGACAATCAAGGGGAAGAGAGTTGTCACACAGACCAGGAGGTTGCAGGGGAACCGGAAGTCAGGATGACTCCCCCATACATGGACAAGTGCTCAGGGAGACAGGGGACAGAACCTCTATTGCACATATATAGACCCTCTTGGCAACTCTCCCCACCCTGTTACTAGGACTCACCCCATAGTCATACATCTTCACAGATGTGCTGTGATCATCCAAATGTGGGCATTGCCATGTCTACAGAACCCTTGGAAATCAAGACAAACCTCAACAGACACACTATATGTAACCAACCTAGTTCTTCTGGACACACACACACACACACACACACACACACACACACACACACACACTGTCCCAGACTTGAGATAATAGATACTGAAACCTATGTTTCATATAAAATTGTGCCACTAGCTACTTTGGGATCGAAATAGATGAATGGGGTTGAATGTTGGGAAGGGGAAGAAAAAAGACATCAATATCAATACATGGACAGATGATCTTAAAATAATTTGTAGGTGACATTTTATCTACAAACACAATAGACAGAGATACTTTCAGATGTTTTCAAATCCAGAGACTGACTTAGGAACCTTTATGTGCTGTGTTTTGAAAATATCTATGAATCAGATTTCTATATTGAAACTTAGACTCCAATATGATGATGTTAAGAGTTAGGCCTATTTGAGGCTTGGGTCATGAGAACTATTAATTATTCCATCACATATAAGGTATCATCTTTGGGTCAGAGAGCTAGCCATCAAAATACAGCACACCTGTTGGTATCTTAACCTTTGACTTCAAGGTCTCCAAAAGTATGAACTTGATGAGAAAGGTCATGTGATTTTGACATAGCCCACCATTCTCTCCAAAGAACCCACATCAACCTTCTCCAAAGCTTCTGCTTCACTTAAAGGGGTTTTTGGTCTTAGAGAAGAGGACAGTGAGGATGAGAGATGAGGCAAGGAAAGAAAGAAGGGACCTAGTCCCAGTGGAGGGTGAAAAGAGATGGGTACTTTGGGGCTCACACAAATCCACACTGTTATTGGAGCATTTATTGAGTGGGTCTAGCAAAAGATGACCCAGCAGGATAAAAGTCACATGCAGAGGATTTATGATAAATGTAGAGGAACAGACAAGTACAGAGGTTATGTGAATATTAGAATCAACTCAGTTTCTTCAATATGTTTTTGGAACCTCAAGCTAAACACAACAGCAGCCAATGCTACACACCATTCTTCACACAGGGCACTAGAGCTCTTTGTGCATGTTCTGAGATCTCTTTAGCTCCTGAATCTTCTGGGGCAGAGTCTTGGTCCAGAACTGCAGCCTTCTGGCCTTCAGGGCTCGGCCAACAGCAGGCTTGATGTCCAGCTGCAGGTACTGCTCATCATGGTCCAACATGGGCCAGTAGGGTAGACCCTCACTGTTGGGGTTCCTGTGGATATGACAGCCAGTGGGAAAGGGTGAGGTCACTTTGATCCAAAGTCTGACCCTCTGATTTGGGTCAGCACAGTGGAAAGATTAGGACAGTGGTTAAGGGGGCTGATGGGTCAGGTGTCTTGATATAGGGATACAAGTTTCACCAACTAGTTTCTATTCCATGTGGGGAAAAGACTACCTAACTTGTTTTATGTTTCCCTCTGAGAGGTAAGATCTAAAGAACAGTACCATAGCACTTATGAGCCAGGTCACTGTGAGGTGACCAGTAACCAATAACTACAAAGTATCTGTATAAATGTGCTATGGGGGTAGAGAAGACTTTATCATGTGATGAAATGTCCATGCATGATAAGAAGGCCACCATCCAAAAGGGAGTCCTAGATAGGGACCCACACCTGGAAGATTGAGAGAGAGAGAGGTGTATTCTCACCCATGTCTTGCAAAATTGGCCCAGTATTTCATCATTCTCCTCTTCAGTAGTTCTTCCTCCTCAGTGAGGTCAACTGGAGTCAATAGGAAAACAAAGGTCCAAGTATATGCCACATCATGCAACTGCCAACTCATAATTCAGACTCAGCTGTTGTCTGACCCCAAACTATGGGCTTTGCTACCTCCCTTCTTCACTAAATACAGTATCCAAGATCCATGCAAGCCTCTAATTGAATTATTGACCCAATGTGCTGTCATTTCCCACATTACAGGCTAGACTGGGAAGGGTCCAGATTCTAAACTCTATCTATCTATCTATCTATCTATCTATCTATCTATCTATCTATCTATCTATCTATCTCAAGGAAAATAAGGAAGACTCACATTTCGCACTCCAGAAGAAGGATCCAAAGACAAAAGGAACCTCATCACCATGGTCAGCCTTCACGTGGGGTGGCTTGATATCCTTGAAGAAGCTGGATCGATGTTGGAACTCATAGAAGTAGACAGGAGCATGGGAACCTGGAGGTAAGGACAGATTGGGAATTAGTGGTCCCATATCTGGAGCTTTTCTGATACATGTTTGGTGGCAAGAAACCTTGATGAAATGTTACTTGGAATCGTAAAAATTAAGTGGCGGAGGGAGCTTCAGGCTGGAGCTCTAGCTGTGGAAAAGCCCGTGGCTAAACAGTGTCCATGGCCTTCCTAGATGAGTGGTTTTGTCAAGTCAGTAGAGTTACTAGCAACTCATTTTCCACTCTGTACTTAGATATCACTCTATTAAACTAGACATGAGGAGATCTGGATATCACATTGTTCTACAGTGCTCACCTGTGACCCACTTCTCTGAGCTGTTCCCCTAAGCCTTGTTACAGAGATACTCACGCTGAAAATGTGCTACTTGGAGTGCAGGGATCCCAAACGTGAAGTCTCCCATCATCTCTGTAAACTGTATTTGGAGGACTTGGGGATCCTCAGTGTCCCCCATGTACTCTTCCATTATCAGGTCACTACACTCAGGAGGCAGCATCTACACCAAGGAGATCAGGAAGAATGAGGTTACCTCCAATCTTGTAGACTATTACTTTAATTGGGCAAAGATGTGTTACATTTGTTTATGCTGTGGAACATTACTTTAACTGTGTAAAGATGTGTTACATTTGTTTCTGCTGCCCTCATCAACGATTTAAAGATGTGTTACATTTGTTTCTGCTGCATTTGTTTATGTAAAGATGTGTTCCTGTTTCACCTTGACTGCCTAAGGCTTCTGACTGGTCTAATAAAAAGCTGAATGGACAATAGCTAGGCAGGGCTGGTGGGCAGAGAGAATAAGTAGGAGGAGAAATTAGGCTCAGGAAGAAGAAGAAGAAGAGAAGAAGGAGAAGAGAATGAGGAGAAAGAGAGGGACACACCAGGGGCCAGAAACCAGACAGACACCAGACAGACACGAGGAGCAGTGAAAGATACACAGAAGGAAAGAAAGGTAAAAAGCCCTGAGGCAAAACATAGATGAACAGAAACAGGTTAAGTTATAAGAAACAGGTTAAGTTATACTATAAGAGCTAGTGAGACAAGCATAAGATAAGCCCTAGCATTCATAACTAATAAGAAGTCTCCATGTCATGATTTGGGAGCTGGTTGGTGGCCTCCAAAAAAGAAAAAGCCTGCTACACTCCAAGGTGACACTACACAGAATCACACATAGATGTGCTCCTTTATCAACAGGGATGTTGTCTGAGGAGGAAATATGAGGGAACTCTCTCTATGGACAGGACCAGAGGTGTCTCACCATTTGTGCTGCTGTATTCTTCAGAACAGCCTGCAGGTTCTTTCTCGTTATTTCCTTTATTGTCTGAGCAGAGCCCGTGACCTGGGAGGCAGAAGTTAGGTCTTAAGTGTGGATCTGATGGACTTGAATTAAAGATGTTTTGAGCTCCCATGCTTAACATATGAGTCTCCGGCTCCCAGAATATTGGAAGTGAGCCTTACCATAGGAATGATCCAACCATACTCATCATTGTTGACACCTATGATGCTGGGGACAGGATGAAAATCCACAGAAGCCAACAACTCTTGGGGATGCCTGGCTAGGAACTCCCCATCCACCACAGCAGGGATGACCTGGAAGACCTGAGGGGCATTAAAAGTCAATGCTGAAGGTCATTGAAATATACATGCTGATCCACTGAGTTAATTTCACCATTTTCTCATTTCTTACTAGCCTCACGGTGCTCTGCTCATTCTGGAAGAGAACCTACACTTAGATTAGCCTATCTTGGTGTTCATACTGCACACAGAACTAAAAGAACACAAAGTTATAGAGATGAGGTATTTGGTTCAGAGTCCCACATCCTGTTGACCAGGTCCTTTCAGACACACAATTCTTCCAACCTTGTTAATGACCAGAATCTCTGCTTCACTTTTGCCTCTCAGACAGTGCACCAGGGCCTCTGAGTTTATGGCTTCACATCCAGATAGGTTGGCAACCGTCTATGAAGGAAACAAGCAGGGAGAAGAGTTTTCTCAATTCCAACTCCATGCCCAAATACCACACTATAGTGTGTGTTGTGTGTGGATTGGAATAAATCTGAAAAATTTCCCAAGTCCCGTTGCTCATAGGTGACAGATAGCAAGCACTATCCTTTATAGCTGCATACTTGTTCTTTTTCTTTAGGGTAATTTTTTTCCTCCACTCATCTTTCTGTGCTTCATGTATGAGAGAAGGAGCAAGTTTACCAAAGTTTGTATGTGAAGGTTCGAGGACAAAGTCTCAGACTTCACCATTCCTTGTATTTGGGACAGGATGTCTTCGTGTTTTGCTGCTGCCTGCACTGGCTGAGCTGCTCTGTGGACATCCAGGGATTCTCTGGTCTTTGCCTTCTCCCTGACCACAGGAACATTGGAATTACAGATACATGTTACTATCTCCAGCCTTCTGTAGGTTCTGGGGATTTGAACATAGGCCCTCAGATTGTACTCTGAGCACTTTAAGAGAACCCACTGAACCATCTCCCTAGGCCTTGCGTACTCAATTTTGTCAGTGATTGAAGCTTCTAGGGGAAGCTTTGCTGTCCACATAACATACTCAGCCTGTAGAAAGCAGATGTGTGGATCCTAACCCTTGAGTCTTTCAGAAAAAAAAATGACGATAGGCCCTTTCCCTAGATCCTTGTTTACCCCAGGGTGCCAGAGGATAGTGCTGTGGCAGTAGATACAGGGCTGAAGTAGCTGGGGGCACTCACTTGATAAACCTCCTCAGAGGAGCTGGAGATGAGACCAGGCAACACGGCTACTCCACTCTGCATGATGGCTCTGTGGAAGAGTCCTTTGGACAATGGGGACACAACATGTGAAGACACACTTGTGCCACCTGCTGACTCACCAAAAATGGTGACAAGGTCAGGGTTTCCTCCAAAGTAGGCGATATTCTGCTGGACCCAGTGTAGGGCAGCTACTTGGTCCAGGTAGCCCCAGTTGCCCCTGGCATGCTGGTCTCCAGTGCTGAGAAGTGGAAGGGACAAGGATCAAAGGGCTGTCTAGGTTCTTCTCAGCTGCCATTGCACTGCCCAGCCTTAGGCTCACCTGAAGAAGCCCAGGACACCCAGGCGGTACTGGATAGTGACCACCACCACATCCTCAGTGGCTGTCAGCATGGATCCATCATACATGGAAGCCATTCCTACAACTAGTGCACCACCATGGATCCACACCATCACCTGGAGAAGTCAAGAGAGATGCTAGGAAGCTGCTAGCCAGCCCAACTTCTGCAGGACTGTTTACTAGAGTATCAACTGCTGTGCCTCTTTGCAGCTACACAAATACATACAAATCCTCAGCACTTCAGGGCCTTGGTCATGGCCAGGGGCCTCTAGTAGCCCCATCAGGTTGTTTGTAGTCCTCATCCCCACCATGTATCTCAGTTTGAATTAATGACTCTATGTATAGAGTAATGCCATCATTACTGAGGCTCTTCATAGTGGAAGAAAGAGGGGTGTCTCCATGGATATTTCTTCAGATTAAAAAAGAAAAGGATCACCAATTCTCATTGGCCCAACAGAAAATCTAAAATTATAAATGGATGACCCCAACATTTTGGTCTTGAGCAGGCAAGTGGTTCTGCAAGGCACAGGTTGTATAATGAGTTTTGGTTTCATCAAAGATCCAGAGCCTTTGATCACTCAGTGCTACAGTGCTTTGTGTCCCTTACTCAGGTTTCATCTGCATAGTGTGGCCGAGAAGGCCTCTTTTGACCCAAATAGGGTAAGGCTTTTCAACAGAGTCCACACTGCAATGGAGCTCAGGTTGCTTTTGCCCCTACTAATCATCTATAAAAACATGCCCTGTCCCCAAGCTGACCATGGCCTGACACTCACAGGCAGGTTAGAGCCCTCATGGGCATGAGCTGGTGTGTAGATGTTGAGATGCAGGCAGTCCTCAGACATAGAGATGGGAGGCGTGGTCATTTTTAGCTTTTTCAGGCCCTCTGAATTCGTCATATCAACATTTTGCAGACAACTGGTGAAAAAGGGAGACAATTATTCCAAGAGATGTATGGTGGTCAAAACCAAATGTGAGTATGGATCTTTTCTCAGCCACCTTCAGCTCCTGCTCCTCATGATGCCCTGTTAAAACATATTCCCCCTCTAAAGTCCCTTCCCACCAAGGTAATGGCCATAGGCTCCTTGAAAGCTGGGATGGAGCCAGAATTCTAGAGAATCCTTAATGCTGTGTGATATTTTGATTGTGTTCTGACAAATAAAACTTACTTGGAGTCAGAGGGTGGAGCTAGCCCCTAGTTAACCATAGAGGTTTGGAGGGTTGTAGAGAGAAGGAAAGGATATGTTAAGGAGGCACTGAGACAGGATCTCAGTCCTTTTGGTCAGAGGAACAGAAGAGATAGGAAGTCACTGGTGGCTGCTCCCCTGTTTCTCTGATCTTTCAGGTTTTTATCCAGATATCTGGCTCCTGTTTTTTATTGCTAAGTTTAATTAGATTTATGCATCAGTGCTTCAGTTGGGTAGTGCCTGGATGTTATTCTTTCTAAGTCTTGCATATAGAGACTTTCAGGTATCTCTGTGGAACGACTGGCTGTATGTGGTCACATTCACTGAATTGTATAAGAATAGAGAAGTGAACTATGCATTAGCTAGCTGCATGCAAGCTTTCTCTACTCTCTGTTCCTGGCTGTGGGTGTGATGTGACCAGCTCTTGTAATTCTCTTTCACTGTGAATTCCCCCACATGATGAATTGTAATCTGGAGCCTAAAATAGTAGCTTTCTCCCCTAAGTTGCTTTTGTTGGTATTTTATTACAGCAACAGAAAACAAACTAAGATTGCAATACTGGAGTGTTGTATCCAAAGGTACTAGAGGAATCAGTGGCTAATACTGCCCCAAAGGATGGTGAGAAATTCTTTATCCCATGTACAGACTCTCAGGGAACTTCTTTTTCCTACAGTGTCTCCAGAAGAAATTAGTTACATATCCTTGTTTCTTGATCAATGGTGCCTGGCCCTATAGGTTGTCACAGTGACTGTGAGACTGGGGTTAGCAAGCATCCATCACAGGACTTGAAGTGTATGCTGTTGGATTCAGGGGCACTCTCTATTTAATATGTCACATAACTCATGCCTAGAGATCCCTCCCATCGTGGCAGAGAACACTGGACTCAAATTGAACCTGTGAACAATTTTATCTTTGTTCCTTTCTATTACCTGCATCTTACTCAATGTGGGTGCCAAAATCTGACCCAGGAGACTGGCAAGGTCGTTCTACTCAACCTTAGCACATGCATCAGGAAAATGCATGGCAGGCTTCTCCACAATGAGAGAAAACTGCTATGGAGGTGAGGTGGAGGAAAGAGTTCAGCATGGCTCATAGTTCAGAACAACTGTTCACCCCAGGGCCAGACATCCTCTACATCCAGAACTTACGTGGCTGGATATGAGGTCCCATCTCTTACACCACTCCATGGTTCAGGAGCTTCAGGGGGTGCAAAGCGCAGTGGTCCTGTAGGTGGCTTGGCAAAGGGAATTCCCAGGAATCTGTGGACACCAACTTTGGTGTCATTCACTTGGATGAGGCTGCCACGGACCTGGCCTGTGTGTGTGTTTCTGATGGGGCTGGCCTCCGATGAGTCTTGACCTGGGTGGAGAGATGCCAT
Source organism: Peromyscus leucopus (assembly GCF_004664715.2). Lineage (NCBI taxonomy): Eukaryota > Metazoa > Chordata > Mammalia > Rodentia > Cricetidae > Peromyscus > Peromyscus leucopus. The sequence continues at coordinate 106,751,807 of NC_051067.1, read as the reverse complement.
CAAGGTTATCTTTGTGCAATTAGCTCCCACAGATTTTGGGAGTTCCCACCTCATTGTTACCAGGGCACACAGGAAAGAAACCCAGGACCTCCTAGTTCAGCTGTGGGATGTGAGTGTAGGAGCTTCCCTATCTCTTGGGGCCAGGAACCTTTCCTATTGCCCTTTGAATGGTGTCAGAGCATTTCTCTGGCCAAAGATGTCACACACTCATAGCCACTTGGCCACATGAATTTATGATTATTGTTATTGTTATTATTATGTTATTATTATTATTATTATTATTAGAGATAAGGTTTCTTTGTGTAGACCCAGCTGTCCTGGAACTTACTCTGAAGACTAGGCTGGCCTTGAACTCACAGAGATGATTATTGTCATTCTCATCCAAAGGTCAATAGTAGCTACAGTCATAGCCATACACTGAGGAGGGAAAAATACCTTCAGCCCACTTTTCCTTGAATTGTCTGGCACTCTTCATAGCTTCTTATGCTGAACTGTCTTCTCACTATGGTATGATTTTAGACATCTCTGACCATCTGTGTGGGTCCACAAAATCTGTGGCCAGGGGATTGGGAGGCATATGTTTCCCACACTTTTATCTATCTGCTAGATTCTATCATTTCCATCAGCCCCCATCCCTGCACCATCCCTCCTACAAGCTCAGCCTCTGACATGCAAAATTTTGCAGCTCTGACTCTAGTCATTCCCCATTGCCAGTTTAGTGAGCCTCACCCTGCACATGGAGGAGGAGAAGCAGGAGCCCAAAGACCACAGCATTCAGCCAGCTATGAAGTTCTTTCAGTGGCATGATCAGCTCTCAAGCCTGAGTCTGTGCTGCTACATAGGACGTCCACGTTTCACAAACAGAAAACAGAAACTGTGCAGCGTGCCCAGGCAGGAATTTAAATCAAAAGGATGTAGGTGGGAACTTGGTGTGGTGGGGCAAAGTTCTCATTGTAGGAAGAACTGATTAGTCAGAAATGACAGAAGCCAATAGCCTGGAGGTAGGGCAAAATTACTGCATTATTCTGGGTTCTCTAGAGTAGCAGGATTTATAGAATAAATATCTGTATATAAATATAGAGAAATGGGATTTATTAGAATAACTTACAGGCTATGGTTCTACTAATTGAACAGTGGCTGGCTATGAATACAAAGTCCAAGAATACAGAAGCTGCTCAGTCCATGAGGTTGGATGTCTCATCTGTACATGCTGGAATCCCAAAGAAGTAGGCTCTAATGCAGGTGAAGGAATGGACTTGCTATCAAGGTAAGAACCAGCAGGCAAAGAGCCAAATCCTCTGTCTCCCATGACCTTATATAGGCTTCCAGCAGTTTGGCCCATATTAAAGGTATATCTTCCTACGTTAAGATCTGGATAAGCCGGGCGTTGGTGGCGCACGCCTTTAATCCCAGCACTCGGGAGGCAGAGCCAGGCGGATCTCTGTGAGTTCGAGGCCAGCCTGGGCTACCAAGTGAGCTCCAGGAAAGGCACAAAGCTACACAGAGAAACCCTGTCTCGAAAAACCAAAAAAAAAAAAAAAAAAAAAAAAAAAAGAAAAAAAAAAAAGATCTGGATAAAAGGCATGTTATTTCCTGCCTTAAATGTCTGGAGAAGAAGTAAATTCACCCACTTCAAACCAAGCATAAAACCCCTTACAGATGTGCCCTCCATTTCTGGATTTCAGGTAATTCTAGATGTAGTCAAGTTGATAGCCAATACTAGCCATCACTGATACTTCTGCTGTTTCTGTTCCCTCTTTGGCCTTCTGGAAAGACACAGCATGGATTCAAAAGCTCTTCTGAGATACCAGGAACCCTGTCCTCACTCTAGGACAGAAAGCTGTAACAGGAAAAGCCATAGGGGCTTCTGTGAGTAGGTACTTACTCAAGATGTCACAGGAGAGACAGATAATTTCTGTGAGTAGGTACTTACTCAAGATGTTACAGGAGAGACAGAGGACTTCTGTGAGTAGTACACACTCACAATGTCATAGGAGAGACAGAGGACTTCTGTGAGTAGGTACACACTCACAATGTCCCAGGAGAGACAGGCAAATGCAGGTCCTCTGAGTGTGACCTTCATCCTCAAGACTCCTCTGTGCTTTGTAGACTCAATTTACTGAGCCTGCTTCCAGGGTCCCTAGTCCCTGCAATAATCTTAGGATCTACATCGACATTTCCCTGTTAAGTCACAGTTGTTTCATCAAAACAGAGTGCAATTCTGTTGCTTTTAATGTCCACAGTCCCTATTCACTCCATGCTTGTGATGTGTCTCTTCTAGTGGCCAGCTCCTACTAAGATCAACTTCACAGTTATTTAGCCATTTAACAAATATTTTTAATTGTTTGTATGTATTTATTTACTGTGTTCATATACGTGTGTGTGTGTGTGTGTGTGTGTGTGTGTGTGTGTGTGTGTGTGTGTGTGCTCCCAGGCCATGGCTCACATACAGAGGTGAAAGGACAACTTGTTTAAGTCCATATTCTTCTTCCATTGTGTGGATCCCAAAGAGGAATTCAGGTCATCAGGGTCAGAGGAAAGTTCTCTTACCACCTTCTCATCAATATCATATATAGCTATATAACAAGCATTTAATGGGGTCTTGCTGGCTCCAACACCAGGATCAATCTGGGCTCTCAGAACTTATTTTAAAGTAGAGATACTAAGCGATAAGTAAGAGTCTCAGAATCACAAAGAACCCTCACAGGATAAATTAAAGAATGCAGGATCAGAAGCTCATACTGACTGACTTCCTAGAGGAAGTGGTGTAGGGATCAGTGTCAGACAGCCTTTAGTGCCACCTGAGAATTGACCTTGGCTCCAAATTATCATCGTTATTATTCTAATAATAGTCTAGATCCCCACAGCATGGCACTGTGGGACTTCTTCCTTGGTGTCTCTCTGGCTGTTTCCTTGGCAGAACACAGCTTGGCTTTCCCTGTCTCCTCTGATCAAAAGGGTTCCTTTAATTCAGTGTCACCTTTCCAATGCACTTTTCTCCTGTCTGTGGTCCTAGCCTTTCTTGACAGATGTTCTCTCCACTCCAAGTTCCTAACCAAATGAACTGCTGGACCATGAGGGCTAAGAAGTTCCAAGTTCCTCCAGTCTTGGAAAGGAAGAACCAAATGGGCATTCCTGTGCTTCTTAAGCCCAGACATGTTTGTAGCTCAGCTAGGGAAATCCCTGTGTGCTCTGCTACTCACTGCACCATCACTCAGAGGCCCCGTGTTGTTGATGGTCATGGCTACAGTAAAAACGTGAAATGAAGGTGCTCAGGTTCTGTTCTGTGGAGGGAGGCATAGAGTAAGTAGGGAGATTGTGAGAGTTAGAGAGAGAGAGAGAAAGAGAGAGAGAGAGAGAGAGAGAGAGAGAGAGAGAGAGAGAGAAGAGAAAGAGAGAGAGGGAAAGGGAGAATGTGTGTATTAGATATATAGGTAGATAGATAGATAGTTAGATGGATGGATAGAGATATAGATAGATAGATAGACAGACAGACAGACAGACAGACAGACAGATAGATAGGAAATTAGAAGCTCAACTCCATGAAAATACTTGCAGCGAGATACCACTATACACTTATTCAATATAACCAGGTTTAAGACCCATAAAGCCAAATGTTGGCAAAGACATGGAGCCCCTGGCACTCTCAAACATGGCTGGAGGAGATACAAAGTGATATAGTCATTATAGATGACAATTAGTTTCTTTAAAGTTAAACATATTTGTCCTGTGATTGAGTAATTCTACTCCCAGGTCTTTAGTTCAAGGAATTGAAAACACCAATTACAAAAACTCATACTTCAAAAAGTTTATGAGTTTAATTAAAAGTAGTCAAAAACAGGTCATGTAGATGTGCATTACCCAGGGATGGGGTAACATGTGTCGTATGTATACATGGGATAACACTGTTAAACAAATGACAGCGCACTTGACTCTCAAAGGTGTCATATTTAGTAACAGGATCAGTCACAAACAATTCCTTTTCTGAGACAGGATAACCAGGGCTCTGATGTTTCTAAGTTATATGCAGTTTCCAAACTGTAGCATCATAAATTGGTTGCCCTGGAGCAGAGACAGGCAATGATTGATATAAAGGATCTCAAGGGAACTTTTTCCAGGGGAAGAAGTTGCTGTGGATATCACTCTGTATAAATAAAATGTTGATTGGCCAGTGGCCAGGCAGGAAGTATAGGCGGGACAAGCAGAGAAGAGAATTCTGGGATGTGTAAGGCTGAGGCAGAGAGACACTGCCAGCCTCCGCCATGACAAGCAGCATGTGAAGATGCTGGTAAGCCACGAGCCACGTGGCAAGGTATAGATTTATAGAAATGGGTTAATTTAAGATGTAAGAACAGTTAGCAAGAATCCTGCCACAGCCATACAATTTGTAAATAATATAAGCGTCTGTATGTTTATTTTATAAGTGAGCTGTTGGACTGCTGGGGCTTGGCGGAACCTGGAGAGAAAACTCTAGCTACAAGAAGTAGTTTCATACTTAAGTCCATGTGGTTATATAGCTCATAGTTTACATAAAATTTACCCATCTATGTTGGGAAATGGGCAAATTTGGTTCCAAAGGAATCATTTGACATCAAAGCTTTTAATAAATAATACAGATCCTGACATTTTAAAGGTCGTTTGGTGAAGTGTCCTGTATGTGAGCATAAACAGGGACCTTACAGATACATGTATGCAACAGGAGATCAACAATGCATTGAGGCCCCAGTCCAAGTATCAAACAGTCCTCCTGCACTCAAGGGAAGCATTCTTCTTGGACCAGGTACAGAGTCAAGGCTAAATGTATCATCTCTTCTGCCCTCTGGTGTTTGGGGTGGGCAATGTAAGAGTCCTTACTGATGATAAAGTTTCTGTGGTTGGTCTTCAACAAAATGAATGGAAGAAGAAGGAATTTGATGACCTAGGATTGAATACTTGTACCCTATAGGGGCAAGTTAGTCATAGGTAGGCATCTATGGGAATACCAGGGTCTAGTGAATGAAGGAACCAGCCTCTTAATGACAGAGGGAAAATATGGCATAAAATATAAATGAGGGTTTAGAGACAGCAATAAGGTAAGAATGAAAATGAAACCACAGGAGATGAAATAGTAGTAGTTCCATGAGGATCTATGAGGTCTCAGGGGGCAGATGTGTCCCTTTACCCGTGGGTAGATTTGTTCAGGGACATGGAACAGGCATCTCTTCTGCTGAACATTTCTAGACCTTCTGACACTACTTACACCTCCAATATTTATATTCTTATATTATTATAATCACATTTAAAGATTCAGAGCTATGGCCCACAAACAAGGAGGCACATTGTGTTTTTGGGTCTGGGTTACTTCACTCAGTATATTTTCTTGTTTCATCAATTTGTCTGCACATGATTTAATATCTGATTAATAGTGCACACATTATAGTAATAATATTCAATAAATCCATGCCTCAGCCTCTGTAGTGCTGGGGTTTACAGGAGTGTGCCACACCACAACTGAAGAAAAAAATTAATTACATATGTAGGAGAGAAGGTGGGGAAAGACAGAGTCAGAGAAAGAAATGGAAGCAGAGTCAGAGATAGAAAGACCGAGATAGAAACAAAGAGGAAGATGGAGGCAGAGGCTAAAAGTCTCAGGAAAGTGGGACTGTTGGCAAACTCAAGTACTAGCAATTGAGAAGCAGAGGCTGGTGGATCTTGAGTTTAATGGCAGCCTGGAATGCGCAGCAAAGCCTCATGTCCCACCAAAGAAAGAACAGCAAAATGATAGCAATGATAATAAAAGTAAAGACAAAGGCCAGAAAAATATCTACAATGAGACATAAGTACACAGCCATCCAATGCAACCATATTGACGATTCCCAGGTCCCAGTGTAGGTCAAGATATGCAGCAACTGGTACCTCACACATTTCTAAAGGGGTTGAAATATGATACAGTCATTTTGGAAGACAGTTTGGCACGATTTTTCTGGGAATCAGTTCTTTTCTTCTATCATGTGGGTCCTGGGAATCGAACTCAGGTCATCATGTTTGATAGCAAGGGCCTTTACTCCCATTGAGTGATCCTATTACCTTGCATCTTTCAAAGTTAAACATACACACGGTCATATCTATGTTTCCACCAAAAGAATTGAAAATCTGTGGTCACACAAAGTTATGTTTGGAATTGTCTGTAATGGATTGCTTAGAAACAGCCTGGTGATGCTTGCCTGCAATCCCACACTGAAGAGGTCAAGGTAAGAGAGTGGTGAATGTGATCCTAGCCTGGGCTACACAATGAGAGCCTTGTCTCAAAAAAAAAAAACATGACCTCTCCCAACAAAAGAAGAGTCTTAACATGGAAGTGACTCAGATGTGCAGCTGCTGAGGATAAAAGGAATGGAGGATTTTATACATGGATTAGAACTCTTTAATGACAGATGGAAGCATTTATCTCATCTCAAGGACATTGTGCTGGATGGCAGCTGATCACAGTGATTCTTCTTACAGGACATGACAGGAAGAGCTACAGTGTTCCCAAGCCACATCCAGGTGCAAACTACAGCAACAGAATGCAGAGCATGATGACATGGGAGGAGGGCTTCTTGGGATGAACAAAAAGTATCTATGGGCTCAGCCAATGTGCCAGGGCTTAGTACTCCCTTCATCTGTGCCTTGGTGTCCAGGACAGACTACATAGGAATCTTCACTTTCATCCAAAGGTGCTGTAAATGAAAAGGAACTTTGTCCTGGGAAAACTGGTACCCAAGGAATGTTAATTGGCCGGAGGTAGAGGGGTGAGAAGTTCAAAACTCAATAGGACAACAGGACACACCCTCTCAATGACAGAGATGATTTTGGGGAAAGGAAAGGCACAGTTTGGCACCATTGTAAATGGTATAATATACAAGAGACCTTGAGTTGCTGGGGTTGAAAATTTTAAGGACAACAATGACATAAGAATGAAAATTAATTACATGGACTATTGAGAAGAGTTAGGATGCTACAGGAGGAGTTCTTTAAAACAGGAAGACACTCCCATACATGTCGAAACTGTCAGTCAGGGTGCCAGGGTCAGGAATCTCTTCTGTTAGACATGTGTGCACATTCCTACCTCTCCCATCCATGCCACACACTACAGCAGATGGTCTTCACATATGTCACATGCTCATATAAGTGTGGGCTTCAGAGTGCCTGCAAATACACATTGGGAATAAGAGCAAATTTATTATTAGAGGAAGTCCACCTAGACCTGCTGGCCAAGCCTCACTCCTGGCCCAGTTTGGGGTATTTATGAACATGTCAAATCGGGTTCCCATAAAAATGGACCATTTGCAAATTGAGAAGGAAATAGATGAAATTTTCTCTATAGAGACAATCTGCACAGAGTCTTTCAGAGGCTGGCATGCTCAGTGACTGATGTCAGAGAGGTCCAGGAGCTGAGCTCTGAAAACCTGTGTGGCTCAAATTCATTTGCAGAAACCTAATTGCTAATATGTTGATATTAAGAGTTGGGACCTGTAGAAGGCCCAGAGGTCCATAGTTTGCACATTCTACAAGGGGAGTACACATTGTGTAATCTTTGGGCCAAACAACTAGTCCTTGCCTCACAGAAGATGTGCTGGCAACCTGACCCTATATTTCTTGGTCCACAGAATTACACATACATTTCTGCTGTTTATAAATTACACAGTTTATGATTGTTTTTGTTTATGAGACGTAGGTCTCTCTCTGTTGCCCAAGCTGGTCTAGAACTCCTGGGCTCATGCAATATTCCTGTCTCAGGTTCTGAGTAGCTGGGCCCATAGATACCAATCAAAATATCTGGGTCAGTTCGTGATCTGACTGGAACAGTAGTTTGGACTTATGAAGACAATAGGACTTAGGGTAATCAGATTTTCTACTCTCCACTTATAAATGTGTGGAAACATGGGACTTACTGAGAGAAGGGTGGGGTTTTGATAAAGTCCATCCTATGTAGTCAACATTGCCCAAACTTTCTGGGTTTTGTTCTTGGGGAGGAGAAGAGGATGGAGAGAAGATAAGGGGAGGAGAGGAGAAAGGAGCCTAGTACCAGAGGAGTGTGAAAGAAGATGGATGCACTTTGGGACTTACACACACACACTTTTATGAGAGCCTTTATGGATTATGTCTAGTAAAAATTTGTCTAGCATTTTGAGTAAGGAATGATAAGTAGAGTGTTTGTCATACATGTTGGCAAAATGGACAGCTATAAAGATCAGTTATGGTTACATGAATGTTGGAATCAATGTAGGCTTCTAAATGGGCTGTGAGAACCTCGGGCTAACCTCAACTTTACTGAAGTTCATATACCTTTCCTTACATTGGGGATTACATATTCTTGTTTTTGCCATGAGCCCCTTTTAGCTCCTGAATCTTCTGGGGCAGAGTCTTGGTCCAGAACTGCAGCCTTCTGGCCTTCAGGGCTTGGCCCACAGCAGGCTTGATGTCCAGTTGCAGGTACTGCTCATCATGGTCCAACATGGGCCAGTAGAGTAGACCCTTACTGTTGGGGTTCCTGTGGATATGCCAACGAGCAAGGAAGTATGAGATCACTTTCATTATAAGGCCCGATCTTCCAATTGACTCAGGGCAGTGGACTAAGCAGACCAGGGGACTGATGAGGCAGATGTCCCAATTTAGGGATACAAGTGTGACCTGCTAGTTTCTACTCCATGTAGGGGAAAGCTACTTGGCCTGTTTTGTGCCTTCTTCTCAGAGGCAAGATCTAAAGAACAGTTCTATAGTACTGTGATCCACCCACAGCTCACTGTGAGATGACCAGTAGCCAGCACCTACAAAGTGTCCATCTCAGTGTACCTTGGGTACAAGGACTCTATCATATGTAGGATCTATGCTTGCTAATGAGATCACCAATCACAAATGGATCCCTTGATGGAGACTCAACTCTTGGAGGCTGAGAGAAGAGCATCTTCTTACCCATATCGTGCAAAGTTGGCCCAGTACTTCATCATTCTCCTGCTCAGCCCCTTCTCCTTTCCAGTGAAGTCAACTGCAGATGAGAGGGCAAGGGTCCAGGTCCCAGCCATTTAGTGTAGCTGCTCAACACATGCTTCATACTCATCATGCCAGCTGCAACCTAAAACTCAATTCCAGGCTTCATTCCCTCCCTTACAACTCAGCATCCAAGATCAAGTTAGTTCTCTAAGTTAATGCATCAAGGCTTAGTCCTGAGCCAATCCTCATTTCCTCTAGCACAAGCAAAACTAAGAAAGATCCAGACACACAGGAGGTTTTAGAGCTGTGAGATAGTACACACTTGATCCTGTTTTTCCCAGAGCCTTGAATTCCTAAACTGGACTTGAAGCTCAGACATCCTTCAGGTACAAACTTGGTTCTCTATTCTGTTCATGGAAAACAAAGGAGACTCACATTTGACACCCCAGAAGAAGGATCCAAAGATAAAGAAAACCTCATCACCATGGTCAGCCTTTACATGCCGAGGCTTGAAATCCTTGAGAAAGTTGGGGCGATGCTGAAACTCATAGAAGTAAACAGGGGCACGGAAACCTGAGGACAAGAACACATTGTGATGTAAGCACAGATTGACTCATACAGTGCTGATCCACATTTGGTGACAAGATAACTTGGTCTCACGTTATCTGGAATCACAACAGTGGAGTGTGGAGTCCCAGCCTGGGACTTTTCCATTGGCTGTGGGAAAGCCTGATGTTAAATAATGACTCTGCCCTCCTCAGGGGAATAGAGTATCATTCAGCTGTTTCCTCAGCAATACCCAGATAAGTTGTCATTCTCTTACACTCAATATAAATATTTACTAGATAAAGGCTCTCAGTTGTCTGGAACCAGAGAGCTGATTCAGAGCCAGGTCAAGCCTGGACACTACAGAGCTCACCTGGGACCCACAGCTCTGAGCTTCCTCCCTCAACCTTGTTATAGTTGTACTCACACTGAAAATGTGCTACTTGGAGTGCAGGGATCACAAACACGAAGTCTCCTATCATCTCTGTAAACTGTATTTGGAGGGTTTGTGGGTCCTCAGTGTCCCCCATGTACTCTTCCATTATCAGGTCACTACACTCAGGAGGCAGCATCTACACCAAGGGGATCAAGAAGAATGAGGTTGGATAGGCACTAGGATAGCTAGGCAACATCCTTAGGGTGGGGGAATGCAGATGAGGTCTGGTATGGGGGAAAGGTCTGAGTGACCCCAACCAGCCAGACATACACCACACACACACACACACACACACACACACACACACACACACACACACACACACTTCTAGGGATGCTTTCTGAGCAGGATATTGAGAGGTCTTCTCATTAGGGGCAGGTATCAGATTCTCACCAACAGTTCTGCTGTTGTGCTCTTCAGAATATCCTGCACTGTCTTTCTGGTTATTTTCTTTAATGTTTGAGAAGAGTTGAAGATCTGGAATGTGGAGAATGTTTTGAGTTTGAAGTGGGCTGGATATAGGTCAATGAATCTCTGAGCTCCCACTGCCTACCATATAAGACCCCAGGCACATGAGAGATTAGAACTGGGCCTTACCAGTGGGAGAATCCAGCCACACTCATCATTGTTGACACCAATGATGCTGGGGACAGGATGAAAATCAGCAGAGGCCAACAACTCCTGAGGATGCCTGGGTAGGAACATCCCATCCACCACACCAGGGATGATCCTGAAGGCCTGAGGGACATGCAAGGTCAGTATTGAAGATTTATCACACACACACACACACACACATACACACACACACACACACACACACACACACACACAGAGACAGGTGATCACATATAAATATATATGATGGCCATTGAATGTTCTCCATCATTTCCCTATTTCCTAATTTGTCTCAAGATGGTCATCCCCACCACACCTCTCCCATATCACCCTTGAAGAGACCCTACACTTAAATTAGCTTATGTAAGTGTCCATTTTGTACCCAAGACTAAAAGGATACCAAGCCATGCAGAAAGGGTAATTTGTCCAGAGTAGTAAGGACTTGTCACACACCCTGTTGTCTCCTATCTTGCTAGCCACACAATTCTACCAACCTTGTTAATTGCCAGGATTTCTGCTTCACTCTTGCCTCGAAGGCAGTGCACCAGGGCCTCTGAGTTCAAAGTTGCACAGCCAGATAGATTTGCCACTGTCTGTAATGGGAGCAGGTGTGAGTTGACTTATCCTCCCCAGCAGGGAGCAGTATCTTAGCAGTCCCAAGTGGATACCACTGTCCTTAAATATAATACCATATTATGTATTTTGCACAGGTTACAGTACAATGTGAAATTATTCCCATTTTCCTGTTGCTCAGAGATGACAATTGAGAAAGGGAGCATTCTATCTGCATGTTTTTTTTGTGTGTACATGTTCCTGGGTGACAGTGTGTATTGTGTGGCACATTCTGCCTATGAAAGTCAGAGGATGACCTTGGATATCATTTGTCATCTTCCTCCTTGTGAGGCAGGGTCTCTTGTTTGCTGCTGCCTACACCAATGGAGCTGACCTTCAGAGCACTCCTGTCTCTGCTACCCACCTCACCACAGGAACACGGGGATTGCAGATAAGTACTACCACATCTAGTCTTATGTGGGTTTTAGGGATTTGAGTTCAAGTCCTTACCCTGGCACAGGAGGCCCTCTTACCCACCAAGTCATCTCCCAAAACGATGCATATTAATATTATTATTATTTTTTTTTTGCCAAAGATAGAAGCTGCTGGGAGCAGCTTTGCTAGCCATATAATATATTCAGCATGCATAAAGTAGAGGGAAGTTGATTCTAATCTTTGAACTTCTTAGAAATTATTGGAAAGAAGCTATTTCCCATGGTCCTTGTTTACCACTGAACAGAGTACCAGAGTATCAGAGGCTCAGGGCTAAGGCAGGAAGCCAGGACTGGGGTGATGGAGGACACTCACCATGAAGACCATCTCAGAGGTGTTAGAGATAAGGCGAGGCAGCAGGGCCACCCCACTCTGCATGATGGCTCTGTGGAAGAGTCCTTGGGACATGGGGGACAAAACATGGAAAGACACACTTGTGCCACCTGCAGACTCGCCGAAAATGGTGACCTGGTCAGGGTTGCCTCCAAAGTGGGCGATGTTCTGCTGGACCCAGCGCAGGGCGGCCACTTGGTCTAAGAAGCCCCAGTTGCCCCTGGCATGCTGATCTCCAGTGCTGAGAAGTGGAAGAGACGTGGATCAAAGGGCTGTCTAGGTTCTTCTCAGCTGCCATTGCCCAGCCCAGTCCTAGTCTCACCTGAAGAAGCCCAGGACACCCAGGCGGTACTGGATATTGACCACCACCACATTCTCAATGGCTGCCAGCGTGGATCCATCATACCAGGAAGCCATGCCTACTATCAGAGCACCACCATGGATCCACACCATCACCTGGAGAAGTCAAGAGAGATGCCAGGAGGCTTCTATTGGACACAAGCTCAGGTGGGACTGCCTCCCAGATTATGGACTGCTTCCCATATGTGCAGCTAAACACACCAGGACTCCTCAGCCTCTTAGACCCAGGCCACAGGGGAGGAACACAGTCTCATCAGCATATTTCCAAGTCCCACTGTTGCACCAGGACCCTTAGTTTGGATTAATGAATTCAAGTCCAGAGTAATGTCACTCTCACTACCAGACTCTGCAAAAGTGGAAAAGGAGTTTTTTCTGATTATGAATCCAAAGGGTCAGCAAATCTCTTTGAAATAACCAATATCCCAAGCTGGAAATTTGGCTTATGTCAATATTCATCCCTTGGAAAACTGCCTGGGTGTCTGGGGATCAAGTTTGTAGAGTAAGTCGTTCCTCAGTACATGAACCACAGCCCCCTGACCTCTCAAAGCTCCAGTACTCTGTGTTCTGTACCTATAGCTTAGGTTGTTCACCATGGCTGAAAAGAAACCTTCTTGGACCCACTAGGGAAAGTTGTCTCATCGGGGTCTACAGTGCAATAGAACTCAGGTTGATTTTGTCCTTTCTAATTCTCCTGGGAAAGAAATCTCCACCCCCACCCAGTTGACTATGGCCCAACTCTCACAGGTAGGTTAGAGCCCTCATGGGCATGAGCTGGTGTGTAGATGTTAAGATACAGGCAGTCCTCAGACACAGAGATGGGAGGCATGATCAGCTTTATCCTCTTCAGGCCATCTAAATTCATTATATCATCATTTTGTAGACACCTGGAGACAATGATAGATGCTGATCTCAAGAAATGTTCAGAGATCAAGACCTATATCTCTTAGTAATATCAGAAAACACCCCCATAAAGTCTCACCAACACTGAAGCCTAAACATGAGCTGAATAAGGATGGCATCAATAGACATACTGAAGTGGATAGGTAAAGACCATGAGACATCAACACTACAGAAAGAGATACAGGCAACTAAGGAATGCTCAGAGTGGGAGAAAAAGTCTTCCCTAGGGAACAGCACACTGTAGATGCACATCTATTATTGTTCCCAGGTACTTTGTTATTTGGGTGCTGTGTCTACAATGGGACTGAGGGAATGAGTGGACAGTGTTGTCCCATAGGGAGTAGGAACTCCTTCATCCCATGTCCAGACTCTCAGGGAACCTCTTTCTTCTACATATTTTCCAGTGTAAGCTTGTATACTTGTTCCTTGGACAACGGCTCTTAACCTTATGGGTTACCACACTGACTGTGCAGGGTAGGGCTGCTAAGTAAGCACTGCTGCCCTCCCGAGGGACTTGTAGTGCATGATACCAGACTCAGGGCTCTTGTTGCTTCGTATAAACACACTGAACTTTGTCCGCAGACCTCTCCACTCCAAGAGTTCACTTGGCACAATCTGACTCTGGGACCAGTTTGGATCTTTCTCACTGTAGTACTTGGAGATAACTCCCTGCAGGTGCTAAGCTCTGACCCAGGAGCCTGGCACAGTTGTTCAATTCTAGTCCTTAATGTATGCATCAGAAAAATGCATGGGAGATGCCCCTCAGCACAGGCAGAACTGCTGTGTAGCTGAGATGCAGGAAATACTTCAGCATGGCTCAGAGCTCAGAGCAACTAACTGTTCACTCCAGGGCCAGACATCCTCTGGGTCTAGAACTTACATGGCTGGTTGCGAGGTTCCATCTCTCACACCATTCCACGGATCAGGGGCTTCAGGGGGAGCAAAGCGCAGTTGTCCTACAGGTGGCTTGGCAAAGGGAATTCCCAGGAAGCTGTAGACACCAACTTTGGTGTCTTTCACATGGACAAGGCTGCCTCTGACTTTGCCTGTGTTTGTGTTTCTGATGGGGCTGGCCTCTGATGAGTCTTGACCTGGGTGGAGAGATGTGATCAGGGTTAGTTTTGTGCAATCAGCTCCTACAGATTTTGGGATTTCCCACCTCGTTGTTACCAGCCACACAGGAAAGGAACCCAGGGTCTCCTGGTTCAGCTGTGGGGTGTGAGCGCAGGAGCTTCCCTACCCCTCAGGGCCAGGAACCTTTCCCATTTCCTCTTTGAAGGGTGCCAAAGCATTTCTATGTCCAAAGAGTTCACACACTCAGAGTCATTTGGTAGCATAAAGGTATTATCATTATTATTATCCAAAGCAAGGAGTAGTCACAGCCACACATGGAGGTGGGAAATGCCTCTTCTGCTCTTCTCCTGACCTCAGCTCCTCAGAGCCCTTCATGCTGACCTGACTCCTCAGTGTGCAGTAACCTTGGACATCTCTGACCCTCTGTGTACTAAGTGCCTACTCTGTGGATTTTGGTGGAGGCACTGAGTGGCACACATTCCCATACTTTCATCTGTCATCTCTTTAAGCTCCTCCTTCCCTGATGCCTTTCTCCTGCAAACTTAGCCTCTAACTAAACTGGGCATCTCTGATCCATGTCCCCATTGTCATTTAGGGAGTCTCACCCTGCGCATGGAGGAGGATAATCAGGAGTCCACAGGCCACAGCATTCAGCCAGCCAGGAAGTCTGCCCAGTGGCATGATGGACTTGCAGGCCTGAGACTGTTCTGTCTCAGATTGACAGTGTTCCAACAACCAAAAGCAGATTATATATGCTGCCCAGACAGGACCAAAAGGAATGCAGGTGGGAGAACATGTGGGGTGGGGCAAAGTTTTACTTCCTGAGAATTAAGGAGGAAGTGACAGGAGCCAATTACCAACAGTCAGGACAAACACACTTCTGCAGTCCTGCTCTTCGTCCTTCGGGAAAGATATAGTGTGCCTTCTGCAGTTCTTCTGGGATACCAGGAGCCCTGTTCTCAAACCTAGATTCTCAAATCATGACCATTGTTCTTTTGCTTACTGGCCAGATGTCAGTGCTGTTGTGGAGGTCAGGGGACAGAACACTGTAACAGAAGAAGCCAGGAGGGCTTCTTCAAGTAGGTAAATACTGAAGATGCCACAAATGGAGAGAAGTGCACTGGCAGAAGGTCAGAATGTGACCATTACAGTGATCATCGACCCTACATGGATCCCTCCCCATAGATTATGGCTGTTTCATACTGTGTCTCCTCTAGTGGCCAGCTCCTTTGCAGATCAACTTCATAGTTCTTTATGCACTTGGAAAACTCTTTTTAACATCATTCTTATTTATTTGTTTTATTCATTTAATAATAAATTAATGTGTGTGTGTGTGTATGTAGGTGTGTGGGTACTCACATGCTATGACATGTGTGTGAGGGTCATGAGGCAACTTCTGGGAGTCAGTTCTTTCCTCCCACCATGTAGAATACTATTGGGGATCCAACTCAGGGTTTCAGGTTTTGTTGGAAGTCTCTTTACTCACTTAGGCATCTTACTACTCTTTACCCTGACTTGATAACATTTCATGAAGCACTGATGTCTCCAACACTGAGGACAATCTGGGCTCTCAGAGCCTGTGGAAAAGCTAGAGATATGGGTCTATAAATGGGAGTTTCAGAATCATAGAGAACCCTGGTGAGATGCATCAATGAGTTCAGAATCAGGAATTTGCACCTTGGCTCAGTTTGATTTCCTGGAGGAAGTGGTGTGATGATCCACATCAGACAGCCTTTAGTACCCTCTGAGAACTTGACTCTAACTTCCAGCCCCCAGCAGGGGGATTCACAGCCTGGCACAGCAGGACTTCCTCCTTGGTTCTTTTCTGGCTCCTCTGACAAAACAGTCATGGCTTCTCCTGCCACCTCCAATTGGCAAGGGCTACAATGCACTCTTGTGCAATCTGTGGTCCCAGCCCTTCCTGCCAGGTGCTTCCCCTACTTCAGTTCCACAACCAAATGAACGGAAGAACCCAGGGGCAAATTGAATACAATTTGTCGGCTTTGCAAAATAGCATAAAGTGACACGAATGGTATTAGTGACAACGATAAGGAAAGGATGACAATGAGACTACAGATGAAGCAGTAGTGTCACAAGGGTCCAGGGGGCAGATGTGCTCAGGACAGGGAACAGGCATCTCTTCCCCTGGACATTTCTGGACCTTCTGATACCACACTCCACTTCCAGGACACACTCACAGACACATATTCACAGATGTCCTAAGCATGCAAATATGTATTACATAGTATTTCCAGTCCCTGGTAATAAGAACAAACCTTAGGAGACAGGAACATCAACACACAGATGCCCCTCCTCCCCCGCAAGACCCCCATAGACCTCTCCACAGACACAGACACAGACACACACATACTAACACATTAACACACTAACACATTATATACACTTTTTCAGTCTTGAAGGACTAATGAATATGTCCAGACCCACTTCTCATTAAAAAAAAAATTGTACCACTCACCACTTGGGAAAGACACAGATGAATGAGTTGATTGACTTGAATGCCAATCATAGGTGTTATCTAAGTTGCCTCATATATTGAAACCCAATGTGAAATTAACGTTGGGGCTGTTAGGAGGTTGAGGTATCATGAGCACCATTGTTTATCTTGATAACAGAAGGTAAAATATTCAGTTTAGAGAACTAGGCTTTGTTATCCAGTAAATCTACTGGCATCTTGACTCTGGACTTCTTTGTCTCTAAAACTGAGCACATTTCATTTGTTTATAAGCTACATAGTTTAACACACACACACACACACACACACACATTTATATATGTAATATCTATTATTGAGATGCAGTGCCCCTGTTACTATAATATAAATGTAAATGGGCTATATTTTTAATTATTTTTTTTTCATTTTACATACTATCCCCAGTTCCCCCTCCCTCCCCTTCTACCACCTCCTCACCTCCTCCACATCCCACCCCCATCTACAACTCAGAGTGGGTAAGGCCTCCCTTGGGTAGTCAACAAAGTCTGACATACCAAGTTGAGGCAGGGCCTAGCCCCTCCCCCCTGCATCAAGGCTGAGCAAGCTATCCCACTATAGGGAATGGGCTCTAAAAAGCTAGTTCATGTACCAGAGATAATTCCTGATCCCACTGCCAGGAGCCCCACAAACAGATCAAGCCTCACAAGTGTCACCCACATTCAGAGGGCCTAATTCGGTCCCATGCAGATTTTGTAGGTGTCAGTCCAAAGTCTGTGAGTTCCCGCTAGCTTGGGTCAGCTAGTGGGAATTCTCTGTGGTTTTCCCCATCATGCTCTTGACACCCCCCCAACTTGCTCATATAATCCCTCCTCTATCTCTTCAACTGCTCTCCAGGAGCTCAGCCCATCGCTTGGCTGTGGATCACTGCATCTGCTTCTATCAGTTACTGGATGAAGGTTCTATAATGACAATTAGGGTAGTCACTAATCTGATTACAGCAAAAGGCCAGTTCAGGTACCCTCTCTACTGTTGCTAGGAGTCTTAGCTGGGGCCATCCTTGTGGAATCCTGGGAATTTCCCTAGCATCAGGTTTCTCCCTTGCCTATAATGGCTCCCTCTATCAAGATATCTCTTTAATTGCTCTCCCTCTCTGTCCCTCCCCCAACTTGGCCATCTCTATCCCTCATATTCCTAGCCACCATCCCCTCCCTTTTACCTCCCCTCCCAGTTTATCCTGGAGACCTTAACTATTTTCCTCTCTGGGGCCCTCCATGCATGTCTCTTAGGGTCTTCCTTTTTACCTAGCTTCTCTAGGGTTGTGGATTGTATCCTGGTTACCTAGCTTCTCTGGAGCTGTGGATTGTAGTTTGGTTATCTTTTGCTTCATATTTAGTATCCACATATGAGTGAGTACATACCATGTTTGTCTTTCTGGGTCTGGGTTACCTCACTCAGGATGATTTTTTTTTCTAGTTCCACCCATTTGCCTACAAATTTCATGATGTCATTGTTTTTTACCTTTGAGTAATACTCCATTGTGTAAATGTACCACATTTTCTTTATCTATTCTTTGGTTGAGGGGCATTAGGTTGTTTTCAGGTTCTGGCTATTATGAATAATGCTACTATGAACATAGTTGAACAAGTGTCTTTGTGGTATGATTGAGCATCTTTTGGGTATATGCCCAAAAGTGATATTGCTGGATCTTGAGATAAGTTGATTCCCATTTTTTTTCTGATAAACTGCCGTACTGATTTCTAGAGTGACTGTACAAATTTGCATACCTACCAGCAGTGGAGGAGTGTTCCCCTTGCTCCACATCCTCTCCAACATAAACTGTCATCAGTGTTTTTGATCTTAGCCATTCTGACAGGTGTAAGATGGTATTTCAGTGTTGTTTTGATTTGCATTTGCCTGATGGCTAAGGATGTTGAGCAATTCCTTAAATGTCTTTTGGCTATTTGAGATTCTTCTGTTGAGAATTCTCTGTTTGGTTCTGTAATCCACCTTTTTTTAAACTGGATTATTTGGTATTTTGATGTCTAGTTTCTGGAGTTCTTTATATATTTTGGAGATAAGCCTTCTGTCAGATGTGGGATTGGTGAAGATCTTTCTCCATTCTGTAGGCTGCCATTTTGTCTTATTGACTGTGTCCTTTGCCTTACAGAAGCTTCTCAGTTTCAGGAGATCCCATTTATTAATTGTTACTCTCAGTGTCTGTGCTACTGGTGTTATATTTAGGAAGTGGTCTCTTGTGTCAATGTGTTTAAGGCTACTTCCCATTTTCTTTTCTGTCAGGTTCAGTGTAACTGGATTTATGTTGAGGTCTTTGATCCATTTGGACTTGATTTTTGTACATGGTGATAGATATGGATCTATTTGCATTCTTCTAACATCCAGTTAACATCCAGTTATGCCAGCACCATTTATTGAAGATGCTTTCTTTTTTTACAATGTAAACTTTTGGCTTCTTTGTCAAAAATCAGGTGTTCTTAGGTGTGTGGGTTAATGTCAGGGTCTTCAGTTTGATTCCACTGATCCACTTGTCAGTTTTTATGACAGTATCAAGCTGTGTTTATTACTATATATAGCTCTATAGTAGAGCTTGAAGTCGGGGGTGGTGATGCCTCCGAAAGTTCCTTTATTTATAGGATTGTTTTAGCTGTCTTGGTTTCTTTGTTTTTCCATATGAAATTGAGTATTGTTCTTTTGAGGTCTGTGAAGAAGTGTGTTGGGATTTTGATGGGGATTTCATTGAATCTGTAGATTGCTTTTGGTAAGATTGCCATTTTTACTATGTTAATCCTACCTATCCAAGAGCATAGGAGGTCTTTCCATTTTCTGATATCTTCTTCAATTTCTTTCTTCAGAGACTTAAAGTTATTGTCATACAGTTCTTTCACTTGGTTGGTTAGAGTTATCCCAAGATATTATATGTTATTTGTGACTATTGTAAGTGGGTGATGTTTCTCTGATTTCTTTCTCAGCCCATTTATCATTTGTATATAGGATGGCTACTGATTTTTTTTGAGTTAATCTTGTGTCCTGCCACATTACTGATGGTGTTTATCATCTGTAGGAATTCCCTGGTAGATTTTTCAGGATCACTTATGTATACCAATAGAATACAAGAGATGGAAGAGAGAATCTCAGGTGTTGAAGATAAAATAAAAAAATAGACTCATCAGTCAAAGAAAATGTTAAATCTAACAAATTCTTAACAGAAAACATCCTGGAAACCTGGGACACCATGAAAAGAACAAGCCTACAAATAATAGGGAAAGAAGAAGGAGAAGAATTCTAGCTCAAAGGCATAGAAAGTATATTCAACAAAATCATAGAATAAAACTTTCCCAACCTAAAGAAGGACATGCCTATGAAGGTACAAGAAGCTTACAGAACACCAAATAGATCGGACCACCTCCCCCCCAAAAGTCCCCTCGCCTCATAATAATCAAAACAGTAAACATACAGAATAAAGGAAGAATATTAAGAGCTTCAAAGGAAAAAGGCCAAGTAACATATAAAGGCAGACCTATCAGAATTACACCTGACTTCTCAATGGAAACTCTGAAAGCCAGAAGGTCCTTGACAGATGTTCTGCAGACACTAAGAGACCACAGATGCTAGCTAGCCTAGACTACTATACCCAGCAAAACTTTCAATCACCATAGTCAGAAAAAACAAGATATTTCATGACAAAACCATATTTAAACAATGCCTATCCAAAAATCCATCCCTACAGAAAATACTAGAAGGGCTATTCTTTTATTTTTTTTGCACTTTTTTATTAATTAATTTTTTTCATTTATCTTACCTCATGACCACAGTTTCCCTTCCCCTCCTCTCCAAATGGGCTATTCTTGAAATACTGAGTTATGCAATCCTCCTGTTTCTGCCTTCCATGTAGCTGGGCCATAGCTATCTGCCATAGCACCTAGCTTGGAGATTATGATGATTTTTTTTATAAGTGCTGTATTAGGCAAGGATCTCTAGATTAACAGAATTTAAAGAGTGTGTATATGTTATAAAAGGGAATTTACTAGAATGGCCTTATATTATTCGGGGCTGGACACTAACAATGACTACATGTGATCTGGAGACCCCAAGAACCCCAGCTTCTGCTCAGTTCATGAATCTCAATGCCTCAGCAGTTCCAGTCTGGTTCTGAAGACCTTGAAGATTCCTAGAGAGTTGCTGGTCTTTGTCCCACATTGAAGGCTGAGGGCAGAAACAGTAACAAAGAAGGACACTCTGAAAAAGGTAGGTAGACTTGAAACATTGCTTTTTCCTTATATCGCCTTATGTCTAGGACCCAGTCAAAAGGTGCCATGTACTATGGAGGAAGTTCTCCTCCCCTCATGTAATACTTCCTGGAAATGCCTTCTGAGACCCATCCAGAGGTGTGTCTCTTAGTTGATGCCAGATACTATCAAGTTGACAACCAAGATTAAACATCACAGAAGCTCACAGTTACTAAAGGCTGAGAGCAATACAATCTTATTAGTCAGTGTAAATTTCAGAAAACATGGGACTCACTGAGAGGTAGAAATAGAAATTTGACACTCACTCACAGTGTGATCACCAATCCCCAAAACAGCTGCTTCAAGAGGGTCTGAGCCCTGGAGAAGAGGAGAAAAGGACAGGAAGAAGATGAGGTGACAGGGAGGAAGGGGCACAGGCCCAGTGGGGTGGAGAGAAAAGTTGGCACCCACTGGGGCTCCCACATACACATTGTCATGGGTGCATTGAGGTGTGAAACAAGTCAAGGCCCAGGCAGGGTGGGAACAAGAGGCGAACAGGGGTTCTCAGAAGTGTTGGGTGAATAGACTGGTGAAGAATGAATGCCTGGATGCTTGAAAAATATAGCTTGTTTTGTCTCTTCAGAGTGTGTTTGGGCACTGAAGGCTGACCCCCTTTGGCTCAGTACACCCCCAAATCAGACATAACATGCTATAGCTCCATGTGGTTGTCCTCAGCCATCTTTAGCTCCAGGATGTTCTAGCTCAGGGTCTGAGTCCAGAACTCCATCCAGCAGGCTTTCAGAGCATGACCCACAGCTGGTTGGATATCCAACTGCAGGCATTGTGCATCTTGGCCAAACAAGGAGCAATGAGGCAGCCTTTACTTTGGGGATTCCTGTAGATATAGACTCTCAGCAGAGTGAGACATTGGTCATTTTGAGTCCTACTGAGCCCAAGCCTCATTTCCTGATTTGGGTCAGGATAGTGAGTAGAACATTCTAGCCGGGTAGAGGCTTGGAGGTGCAGTGTCTTGATGTAAGGAGTTTACACCAGTAAATCTGGACTGTTTGTCCTTTCTTTTAAAGGTAGGCTTATATAGACAAAATGACAAAATGTTACCTACCTGCCAGAGAATGGGGAGATAATCAATGACCAGCACCTACAAGAGACTCCTGTCTGAATGGGCTCTGGCATTGTGGAGAAGGCTTCCATGTGATGAAGAACCAACTCATGCATGTTGATGAGATCACCACAGATAATGGGAGACCTGGATGGGATTCCCTTGACCAGGGAGGGTTGAGGGGTATCCACTCATACATGTAATGTTATGCCATGCAAAGTTGGTCTAGTACATCCTCTTCCTGCTCAGCAGCTCCTCCTCCGTGAGGTCAACTGCAGACAGGAAGAAGACAAGGATCCTGGTCCTGACTACATCTGCAGCTGCTAGCTCATGCTCCATGCTTACCATCCCTTCTCAGCCTGACCTGAATATGTTCACCCCTGCATCTGCTAGGATCCAGGCCTACCCCTTCCCTATCCTGTCCTTACTAGGCCCAGTCTCTAATGGAAGTTCTCCTGGTCTCTATCTTACCCAGAATGCTTTCCTTCCTTCTGTCATCGAGTAATTATCTAAGAAAAAAGTCATGCCTTTCAAAACAAGACAAAATGGAAACAAAACCAAAATAGAATAAAATAAAAACACCCCCCAAACAAAAAACAAAAAAAAAAAAACAAAACAAAAAAAAAGAGAGAAGAGAGAGAAGAATCTCATTATGGAAGTTGTAGTGTGGCCTGTGAGTCACACAGTCTACCCTTTAGTCCATTCATCTTTACTTGCAAGTGTTCATTGACAAGTCAGTCTACAGGTAGCAAAGGGCTAATGGGGAAGAGTATCTTTCCCTCACTCAGGCCACTGCAAGGCAGACAAGAGGGGGCGGGGTCAGCTCTGTTGCTCTCAAGCCCTCAGGGCTGGCTGGCCTGCATCCCGGACACCCACCGGGGTCAACTCTAGTGTCCTGTGCAGATGGGGTGCAGAGCCTGCTCTTTCCTATGCTACAGACTGTGAAGGTCAGGGCTAGCTCTCCCACTCTTATGATCCCGGGCCAGCTCTCTCACCTGCCTCGGGTGGTAATGGGTGAGGAGGGTAGGGCTTCTTTCACTCTGCCGCCACATGGCAGACAAATGAGGGGGTAGGGTCAGCTCTCCTGCTCTCAGGGTTAGCTTACCTGTCTCCCTGACCACAGGCACAGCTCTAGTGCGCTGCCCAGGTGGGTTGCATGCCTGTTGTGAGGGGTGGGAGGTAGGGGGTTGGAGTTGGGGGTGGGGAGACAGCGCTCCCTTGAGGGGCGGGGCTAGCGGTTCTGCTGCAGTATCTAGCAAGGGGCAAGGCCAGCTATCCCAGGGCCAGTGAAGAGCAGGGCTGACTCAGCGCAGCATTAAATCTTCCTTTTTATTTTTATTTTTTTATTTTTTTAAAGATTTATTTATTTATTACATATACAGAAGAGCGTGCCAGCTCTCATTACAGATGGTTGTGAGCCACCATGTGGGTGCTGGGAATTGAACTCAGGACCTCTGGAAGAGCAGTCGGTGCTCCTAACCTCTGAGCCATCACCTCAGCTCAAATCTTCCTTTTTAAATAATCCTGGGCATTGTGTGTAATACTTGTCACTCTGATATCCTTGTGGATGAGCTGGGTCTAAATGGATTCAAGTGTTTGGGACACAATTCTGTCTTCTTTCAGTTGTGGTGGTTCTGAGCCCAGAAATCTGAGCAAAGAGTGTTCGTAACAGCTGCCATGAGTAAGCTGCATAGATCCTCCTGCCTGGAAGTCCCTGGTGACCTTTCAGAACCATGATGAAAGCAGGCAAGAGACAAAGTAAGTGTGGCCTCCTTAGACAAGACGGATCAGGAAGGTTCAACAAGAAGCCATCAGAGTTCACACTTCAGTGACTTGAAATGAGAGCCATCAAGGCTACACACACACTAGGCACAGTACTGTCCTGGAACACCTTCTGATAAGGACCTGCAGATTCTATGGCAAGCCCAGAGCACATGACCTGTTCTGAGGAAGCCAGAGTGTGTCTTTGTTCAAGGTCAGGTACATAGGTAAAGGAAGCTGTAACCTCTCAGATCTGCAGTGTGTTGTGAGACTGGGGGCTTCTGTGTGCCCCAAGACCAGGAAACTTGCCCAGGATCCTTAACTGGGCAAAAGGTGACACACTCTGAGCCCAATGGCAGTATTATTACTTTCATTAATATCCAAGGGTCAGTAGCAGCTATAGCCATTGTCATGACCACAGCTACATAAAGAGAGGTAAATGTCCCACCAGTCCCTCTGTTCCCGTGCTTGATACCTCTGACTTACATGTCCAGCACTCCTGAAGGCCCATCACACTGGGTTGGCTCTCCAGTGTTGAATGTCTTCAGGCATCATTGGCCCTCTATGCTACAGGGGTCACCTTGCAGGCTTTGGTCGAGGTAGTGTAGGTTCCCACAACGCCATCTATTAGTTCTATGTGCATCTCTCTCCCTGGTCCCTTTACACCTGCCTTCCCATTTTCCAGATCTCCACAATCTGGTAGCTCTGATCCCACTCCTCATCTTTACCTCACAGAATCTTGCTCTGCCCACAGAGGAGGAAAAGCAGGCCCCTGCAGGCTTCAGCACTAGGTAGAAAGGAAATTGACTCAGAGGCATAATTACTTCCCGGGCCTGAGTTTGTGCTGCCATGGGATGCTGTTTCACCACAGAAAGCATGAGTTGTCAGTCTAGCCCAGGCATGATTTGTACCCATAGGTGTGTGACTGAGGAGCCTGGGAGGGGGGCAGGGTGAAGTGGTTGTCAAAGGAGAACGGCAGTGACAGGCAGAGGTGACAGGAGCCTGTGCTTGTGAGGCTGGGCAAAGCCTCCTCAGCTAGTTTTGTCCTTTTTAGCCCTCTGGGGGATCTGCACAGCGTGGCCTCTGAAGCCTTTGTGGATATCAATCACTCTCAACCCAAACCTGGAGTTACCATGGTTACTGTCCTAGTCACAGGCTCAGTGTGGGTATAGGAATGGAGAGAAGGAAGCAGAAATTTGTACCTGGAGGTTGTGTCTTCTCTAAGGAGGTACATGCTGGAGATTCAACAGGAGGATGATGGGACAGACATTTGCTTGTTTTTATTTTATGTTTGTGTGTATGAATGCTTTGTTCACAAGCATCATGTGCATGCCTGTTGACCACAGATTCCAAAAGAGGGCATTGAATCACCTGGAACTTGAACTATGGATGGTTGTTAGCTGCCATGCAGATGCTGCGAATTGAACCCTGCTCCTTTGTAAGAACAAATGCTCTTAATCGATGAGCCATTTCTTTGGCCTGAATTTTTTTTTTAATTTAGGTATTTATAGCTTAGGACTGATTTAAGTAGGTCCCTTGGGTTTTGGTATGTTTCCCTTCACATTTGATTCTAGGAATTTTAAATTTTTCTCCCCTGCTGCCCCCAGTTACACATCCATCATTCAACAGCATGTTGTTTAGTCTCCATGAGACTGTGTGTATTCTATGGTTTCTCTTGCTGTGGGTTGGGAGTTTTATTCTATTGAGATCAAATAAGAGGAATTATTCCATTAAAATATTTCTTACAACTTGTGTTGCACTCTAATATATGATTTATTTTGTAGAAAATATGGTGTTCTTCTGAGAAGAATGTGCATTTTTTTCAGTGTTTAAATAGAAGGCTCTGCAAATATCAAGTCCATTAGATCTAAGATATAACTGAATGCAGAGGTTTCTCTGTTTATTGTTCATGTGGTTCTTCTCAAGTGCCCATCCACTGTTCGTCTTGTCTCCACACTACTGCTGCACTGGTGGCAAGTCTCTACTGTGATCAAGTTCATACTCATTTAGATATATTCGACAGACATTTAACAGGCCCCTGCTGATTCCAACACTGGGACTCTCTGGGCTCTCAGAGCCTATGATAAAGCTGGGGACACAGTTCCAGAATCCTAGAGAACCCTGCCAGTACACATCACAGAGTACAGACCAGGATCTCCCACCTAGCCTAACCTGAATTCCTGAAGGAAATGATATGTGGATCAACTTCAGACAGCCTTCAATGCCACCTGAGGACTGACTTTGGCTCTTTCTTTCCAGCTCTCAATATCCTAGAACATCCACAGTCCAGCACATCAGGCCTTCCTCCTTAGTGTTTTATTTATTAATTTTTTTTTCTGGCATGGCACAGCTATGGCATCTCCACCCTCCTTCTAGTTCTTTAGGTGTGTTATAGATTTAGAGAGGCATTGGTGTTTACAGAACGGTCTTCATAATTACTGTTGGCAAAGACATGAGCCACTGGCATGCTCACACATGCATGGCTGGAGGAGATACAAAATGGTTTCGTCATGTTGAAAGACAGGCTGACCTCTTCTTCAAAAGGTAAACACACTTGTGCTGGGACTCAGCAAATCTACTACTGTTGTAGCCTACTTGATATAACCTACTTGAGTTACCAGGTGTCTCTTTATGCCTTTTCCTGTCTCGATCTAACCTTGTCCTTTGCTGCTATGGTATCTATTATCAAGTCAACTCAAACCTGCACCCTATAGTGAGGATATTAAGAGTTTGGCCCTGTAGAAAGCCCAAGTTATGGGCATCATTATTTATTCCACCTACCTAGGACTCTTAGGACTGTGAGTGTTATCAATCTTGCTTCTCACAAAAATAGATCTAGTTGAGCCGAGAGGCCAAGTAGGTTTTTGTATTTCTTTATTTTGAGATGATGTCTGAAAATGTAGTCATGATGGCCTAGGACTCCGACACTCTTGCCTCAGCCTCTGGATGCTGGGATTACAGGTGCGCTCACCAGACTTTTTAATCAAACCCTTAGAGGTAACTTCAAGCATAACTTTGTGTGCCCACATGCTTTAGATTCCTTTGGATAAAATTGTAAGCAAGGAACTGCAGGGTTTGTGACAAACCTGTGCTTGTTAACTTAGAAAGACTGTGCCAATCTGTCTTCTAAAATGACTGCATCTTTTCTTACCCCCTCTAACTGTGTGTGCAGTGCCAGTTGCTTCACATCCTGGCCTGTACTGGGACCTACAGATCTTCAGTATGATTGCATTGGATGGCCATCTGCTTATGTAGGAAGATGGTAAATGTGACTTCAGCCTGGGCCATATAGTGAGACCTTGTCTCAAAAAGCATGACCCCTCCCCATGAAAGAAGAGTCTGAACATGGGAGTGACACAGGCATGCAGCTGCTGAAAGGAGAAAAGGAACTGAGGGTATACATGGAATGGGACTCTATAATAACAGAAAGGAATCAGAAGGATATTGTGCTAGACATCAATGTTCCTCTTACAGGAAATGACAGGAAGAGCTACAGTGTTCGTAAACCATAAGCAGGTGCAAGATAAAGCAAGAGAAAGCAGTGCATGAGGGCCTGGAGGGATTCTTGAGATGGGGGATGGTATCCATGAGCTCAGTCACTGAGCCTCTGCTTAGCATTCCCCTCATCTGTGCCCTGGTGTCCAGGACAGACAACACAGGAGTCTTGACTTTCATGCAAAGGTCATGGTGCCTGATGGCTGGTGTTCATCAATGAATGAAACAAGGGGACTTTGCCCTGGAAAAAGTGGTGAACAAAGGGGACAAAGTGGTCAGAGTTAAAGGGATGGGGAGGTGCCAGGGTCTAAAGAACACAAGACTCATCCTCTTAATGACTGAGAAAATGCTTTGGGAAAACAAAAGGCATATTAAAGACAATTTGGCATCATTGCAAATGACAAAATACAAGACACTTTGAATTGGTTGATATGAGAAGTTTAAGTACAACACTAACAAAGAGAGGTCTAAGAGTTGAAATTAAATGAAAATGAATCACATGGAACATAGAGAAGAGTCACTATGGTTCAGGAGGATTTGTTGTAAACAGGAGGACACTTCCACACATGGAGAAGCTATTAGTTAGGGTACCAGAGACAGGCATATCTTCTGCTAGACATGTCTGCACATTCCTACCTTTCCCATCTCACATCCATGATACATACACATCAGAGTAAAAGATCCTCACATATATCATATGCTCATACAAATGTGGGCTTCACAGTGTCTGCAAATACACACTGGGAATAAGAGCAAATTTATTGTTAGAAGAAGGACACCTGAGCTTGCTGGTCAAGCCCCACTCATGGCCCAGCTTGAGGTGTTTGTGAGAATGTCAAATCAGGTTCTCATAAAAGTGGTTCATTTGCAAATTGGGAAGGAAATAGATGAGATTCTCTCTATAGAGACAATCTGCACAGAGTCTTTCAGAGGCTGGCATGCTCAGTGGCTGATGCCAGAGAGGTCTAGGAGCTGAGCTCTGAAAGCCTGTGTGGCTCAAATTCATTTGCAGAAACCTAATTCCTAATATGTTGATGTTAAGAGCTGAGACCCTTAGAAGGCCCAAAATTCCATAGTCTGTACATTCTACCTAGAAAGGACACAGGGTGTAATCTTTGGGCCAAATAGCTAGTCCTTGCCTCACAGTAGATGTGCTGGTAACCTGACCCTGTATTTCTTGGTCCACAGAACTCTGCATACATTTCTGCTGTTTACAAATCACACAGATTATGATTGTTTTTGTTTATGAGATGTAAGTCTGGCTCTGTAGTCCAAGATGGTGTGGAACTCCTAGGTTCATGCAATATTCCTGTCTCAGATTCTGAGTAGCTGGGACCACAGATATGTATCACAAGACCTGCTGGTAGTTAGTGATCTATTTGGCACATCGGACTTAGCTTGTGAAGATTATGAGATTTGGGGGCTCATGCATCCACATTCCACGTTGTTACAAGAGGTTTTATTGAGTGGATCTAACAGAAGATTAGCAGTGTTTTGTGAAAGAGTAACATGTAGAGAGCTTGTCATACAAATTGGTAAAATAAATGAGTGTATAGGTTAGGAATGGTTATGTGAATTATAGGATCAAAAGGCTCTACAAAGCTCAGACAAAACTCACCCTCCATGAAGCCCAAATGCCTTTCTTCACACAGGGCACTAAAACTCTTTGTGCTTCTCCTGGATCTTCTGGAGCAGAATCTTAGTCCAGAACTGCAGCCTTCTGGCCTTCAGGGCTCGGCCCACAGCAGGCTTGATGTCCAACTGCAGGTACTGCTCATCATGGTCCAACATGGGCCAGTAGGGTAGAACCTCGCTGTTGGGGTTCCTGTGGACATGCCAGCCAGTGGGAAAGGGTGAGGTCACTCTGATCCAAAGTCTGACCCTCTGATTTGGTCAGCATAGTGGAAAGATTAGGTCAGTGGTTAAGGGGGCTGATGGGTCAGGTGTCTTGATATAGGGATACAAGTTTCACCAACTAGTTTCTACTCCATGTGGGGGAAAGACTACCTCACTTGTTTTATGTTTCCCTCTGAGAGGCAAAATCTAAAGAACAGTACCATAGCACTTATGAGCCAGGTCACTATGAGATGACCAGTAACCAATAACTACAAAGTATCTGTATAAATGTGCTATGGGGTAGAGAAGACTTTATCATGTGATAAAATGTCCATGCATGATAAGAAGGCCACCATCCAAAAGGGAGTCCTAGATAGGAACCCAAAACTGGAAGGTTGAAAGAGAGGTGTGTTCTCACCCATGTCTTGCAAAGTTGGCCCAGTATTTCATCATCCTCCTGTTGAGTAGCTCTTCCTCCTCAGTGAGGACAACTGGAGTAATTAGAAAGACAAATGTCCAAGTATCTGTCACATCATGCAACTGCCAACTCATGCTTCAGACTCACAATCCTAGCTGTTGTCTGACCCCAAACTATTGACTTTGTTACCTCCCTTCTCCACCATATACAGTGTCCCAGATCCATGCAAGCCTCTAGTTGAATTCTTGCCCCAATGTCCTGTCATCTCCCCCATTACTGGCTGGACTGGGAAGGGTCCAGATACTGTGCCATATCTATATCATCTATTTCTATATCATCTATTTCTATATCATCTATATCTATATATCTATATATACAGTTTTCTTCAAATGGACTGAGAGCTCAGGAGTCATTCAGAGAGCCATCTGGGTCCTCACTCAGCTCAAGGGAAATTAGGAAGACTTACATTTCACTCCCCAGAAGAAGGACCCAAAGACAAAAGTAACCTCATCAGTATTGTCAGCCTTCACATATGGTGGCCTGATATCCTTGAAGAAGCTGGGTGGATGCTGGAACTCATAGAAGTAGACAGGAGCATGGGAACCTGGATGTAAGGACATGTGGTGACATGGCAGCACTTGGCCTAGAACTGTTCTGACACACATTTGGTGACAAGAGAACTTGGTCTCAAGTTATCTGCAATCATAACAGTTGAGTGTGGAGCTCCAGCATGGAACATCGGCTGTGGGAAAGCCCCCTGTTAAATAATGACTCTGCTCTCCACAGGTGAGTAGTTTGGTCAAGACACAGAGTATCACTCAGCTATTTTCTCATCTGTACCTAGATAAGAAGAAACTCTCTCACACTCAACATAAGGATTTATTAGAAACAAGACTCTCAGTTGTGAACCAACAATCAGGGAACCTGAATGGGTCTAACCTAGGCATCTTGTATATATGTCATAATTGCTTAGTTTGGTGTTTCTGCAGAACTCCTAACAGAGGGAGTGGGGACTGCCTCTGACTCTGTTGCCTGCATTTGGGACCCTTTTCCTCCTACTGGGTTCGTCATCCAGATTTAATATGAGGAGAGGTGCCTAGTCTTATTGCAACTCGATATGTTATGTTTGGTTGATACCCCTGGGAAGCCTGCTATTTTCTGAAGGAAAACAGAGGAGTAGTGGATGGGGAGGTGTAGGAGTAGAGGGACTGGGAGGATAGGAGGGAGGGGAACTATGCTTGTTGAGTAATATATGAGATAATAAATTAATTGAAAAAGACTCAGTTGTCTGGAACCAGAGATCTGATCCAGACATGGGTCAAGTCTGGACACTACAGAGCTCACCTGGGACCCACAGCTCTGAGCTTCCTCCCTTGACCTTGTTATAGATGTACTCACGCTGAAAATGTGCTACTTGGAGTGCAGGGATCACAAACGTGAAGTCCCCCATCATCTCTGTGAACTGTATTTGGAGGGTCTGGGCATCTTCAGTGTCCCCCATGTACTCTTCCATTATCAGGTCACCATATTCAGGAGGCAGCTTCTACACCAAGGGGATCAAGAAGAATGAGGTGACATAGGCACTAGGATATGTAGGCAATAGCCTCAGGGTGGGGAAATGCAAAGGTGGGGAAATGCAAAGGTGTGGTATGGGGAAAGCTTGGAGTGACCTCATATAGACAGGTCCATACACACACACACACACACAAACACACACACATTCCTGGGGATGCTCCTTGCAAGGGGTAGACAGGGGTACTTGCAGTTGTGACAATGCCCTGAGATTCTTACCATCTGTGTTGCTGTACTTTTCAAAGGAGCAGGCAGAATCTTTCTGGTTATTTCCTTTATTTTCTGAGCAGAGCCTGTGGTCTGGGGTATGGAGAATGGTTTTAAGTGTGTCATGACATGGATATGGATCGAGGAATCTCTGAGTTCCCATTGCCCACCATATGAGCCCCCAGGAACCCAGAATGTTACAACTGAGTCTTACCATAGGCAGAAGCCAGCCATATTCATTATTGTTCACATCAATGATGCTGGGGACAGGGTGAAAATCAGCAGAGGCCAACAGCTCCTTAGGGTGCCTGGGAAAGAACTCCCCATCTACCACAGCAGGTAAGACCTTGAACACCTGAGGAGCATTAAAATTCAATGCTGAAGGTCAATGAAATACATATGCCAATGTTGACTGAGTTACCTCCATCCCTTCTCCACTTCCTAACTCATCTTAGGATGGTTTTTCTCTACCACACCTCTCCCATCTCACCCCTGAAGAGATTTTATACTTAGAATAGTCTATGTTGGTATTGATTTTACATCCAAGACTAAAAAAATAATAAGCTATAGAGATTAGGTAATTTATTCTAAGGAATGAGGACTACCTGTAACATACCTTGCTATCTGTCATCTTCCCAGCCACACAATTGTGCAAACCTTGTTAATAGCCAGAATCTCCGCTTCACTCTTGCCTTGTAGGCAGCGCACCAGAGTCTCTGTTTCCACAGCTCCACAATCAGATAGATGGACCACCATCTGTAAAGGGAAGAGCATGAGGGTGCCTGGATGCCTTGTCGTCTAGGCAGACAAGTTT
This sequence comes from Peromyscus leucopus, assembly GCF_004664715.2. Classification (NCBI taxonomy): domain Eukaryota; kingdom Metazoa; phylum Chordata; class Mammalia; order Rodentia; family Cricetidae; genus Peromyscus; species Peromyscus leucopus. Next base: position 106,719,628 of record NC_051067.1, on the reverse strand, counting down.
TTGCAGTCCCAGAGGGTGCCATTGGCTCTAAATATCACAATATGCTGTGTAATGTATGTGGACTGTAGGAAGAACAAAATTATTCTCATTTTCCTCTTGCTCAATGATAATATGCACCCTTCCCTTCCTCCCTCCCTCCCTCCTTACCTCCCTCCTTCCTCCTCCCACCTTCCACCCAATTTGAGAAATATTCTCTTGTTCTGCTGCAGCCTATACAAGTCTAGCTGGTCTGTAACCTTCCAGGGATCATATTGTCCCTGCCTCCAATCTCACCATAGGAAAACCTGGATTAAAGACAAGAAAATCTACACCTGGACATATATATGTTCTGGGGAATTGAACTCAGATCCTTACTTCCACACAGCACGCTCTCTTGCCTCTTGTACCATCTCCCAAACCCATACATACTTGATTTGTCAATGATGGAAGCTGTTAGGTACAGCTTTGCTGAACATACAACATATGTACCTTGTATAAAGCACTGTGGGGTGGGGTAGGTGAGGGTTCTAAACTTGAGTCTTTAAGGAAGTACTGAAGAGAAGTTAGTTCCCATGGTCCTCATTTTCTCCACTGTACACAGTAGCAGAGTAATAGAGCTGGAGGGTTAGAGTGCACTCACTGTGTAAACCTCCTCAGAGGAGTTGGAGATGAGACCAGGCAACACAGCTACTCCACTCTCCATGATGGCTCTGTGGAAGAGTCCTTTGGACAATGGGGACACAACATGGAAAGACACACTTGCGCCACCTGCTGACTCGCCAAAAATAGTGACCTGGTCAGGGTTGCCTCCAAAGTGGGCGATGTTCTGCTGGACCCAGCACAGGGCGGCCACTTGGTCCAGCTAGCCCCAGTTGCCTCTGGCATGCTGGTCTCCAGTGCTGAGAAGTGGAAGAGACATGGATCAAAGGGCTGTCTAGGTTCTTCTCAGCTACCACTGCCCAGCCCTTGTCTCACCTGAAGAAGCCCAGGACACCCAGATGGTGTCTGGTATTGGATGGTACTGGATATTAATCACCACCACATCCTCAGTGGCTGCCAGTGTGAATCCATCATACATGGAAACCATGCCTACTATCAGAGCACCACCATGGATCCACACATCACCTGGAGAAGTCAAGAGAGATGCCAGGAGGCTTCTATTGGGCACAAGCTCAAGTGGCACTGCCTCCCAGATTATGGACTGCTTCCCATATGTGCAGCTAAACACACCAGGACTCCTCAGCATCTTAGACCCAGGCCACAGGTGAGGAACACAGTCTCATCAGCATATTTTCAAGTCCCACTGTTTTTATCAAAAATTTCAGCTTGGATTAATGGATTTAAGTCACTATTACTCTCAGACTCCTCAAAAGTACAAAAGGATGTCTCCATATGAGTTTTTCCTGATTATGAATCTAAAGGGTCAGCAAATCTCATTGGCACAACCAATATCCCAAAGCTGGAAATTGGACTTTTCTCAATGTTAATCCCTCGGACACCTGATTAGGTCTCTAGGGATCAAGTTTGTTGAGAAAGTTCTGGGTTCGTCCAGGAAACACATCCCCTGACCTCTCAGACCTCCAGCGCTCAGTGTTCCATATCCAGGGTTTAACTGCCCACCATGACTGAGAAGACTTTTGTGGACATATTAGGAAAGGCTTCTCATCAGGGCCTACATTGCAATAGAACTCAGTTGGCCTTATGCTTTATAATCTTCCTGAGAAAGAAATTTCTACCCACATCCAGTTGACCCAATTCTTACAGGCAGGCTAGAGCCTTCATGGGCATGGGTTGGTGTGTAGATGTTGAGATACAAGCAGTCCTCAGACATAGAAATGGGAGGCATGATGAGTTTCAGCATCTTCAGACCCTCTGAATTCATCGTATCATCATTTTGTAGACACCTGGTGACAATGGCAGATAGTTATTACAAGAGACTTTTTGTTGTCAAGACCGAAGTTTAGTATATTTTTTCTCTCATCCACTTTCAGCTACTTTTCTCCAGGATGCCCCGCTGAAGCATGATTCCTCTCTAAAGCCCTTTCCTACCAAGGTAAAGACTACAGGCTCAATGAAATCTGGAATTGAACCAGATTTCCAGAAAAACCTGTACTTGGATGAGGGAATATATTTTGTTCTTTCTGATCTGGGATCTAGAGAAGTCTTGGGGGCTCAATGAGAATGACTTCCTGCATGCACTGACAATCACCACTTCTCTTTGTACTCTTTAATTGCTATTGAGATGGATAGTTTTAATTTTTTTTTTTTGGTTTTTCGAGACAGGGTTTCTCTGTGTAGCTTTGCGCCTTTCCTGGGACTCACTTGGTAGCCCAGGCTGGCCTCGAACTCACAGAGGTCCGCCTGGCTCTGCCTCCCGAGTGCTGGGATTAAAGGCGTGCGCCACCACCGCCCGGCGAGATGGATAGTTTTGATTTCCTACTTGAAACAACATAGAATCACTCAGGGATATTGTCTCAATGAAGGATTGTCTAGATCAGCATAGCCTATGGGGATTTTCTTGAGTCTGTTAATAGAGGTGGGAATATTTCCAAACATGAGTGGCACCATTCCCTAGGAAGGGGCTTCTAAACTGTAAGCAGAGAAGGCCAACTGACCATAAGCAGGTATGTATGCATTTTTTTAAATCTCTGATCCCAGTTAAAAATGTGATGTGATCCAGTCCCCTATGTTTCCCCCTCGTAATGGATAGTAATATGGAAGGAACTGTGACCCATAATAACTGTTCCTGCCTTAAACTGAATTTACCACAACAACAAGAAATAAAGATACCTGGATAATGTGGTGCTATGTCTACACAGGTATTAATGAAGTCAGTGGACAACAATGTCCCAAAGTGTATTGGGATGGTCTTATCCCTATGTTCAGAAACTTAGGGTATCTTGACTTCCCATGTAATATCTAAGAAGCTTTTATACATTTCTTTGAACCATGGCACTCATCTCTGTGAATTGTCTCAGTGAGTGCAGAGGATGGAGTTGCCAAGGATACATCACTGATGTCCTCTTGAAGGACTTTCAGAATGCCACTAGATGCTGGGCTTTTGCTGGTTAATGTGCTTATATTGACCCTTGTCCATAGACAGGCCTCTTTAATGGTGGCAGAGATCACTTGGCACAATTTGAATCTGGGAACCATTTTTATCTGTTTCTCACTGCCAAACTAAGAGCTAAATCCCTATAGGAACTGAACTCTGACCCAGGAAACTGGCAAAGTTGTTCTACTAGAAGCCTTAATCATGTATCTGAAAATGCATGGCAGAGTACACATCACAGACAGAGAACTTCTATGGAGTTGGGATAAAGGAAGCACCTCATTCTGGCCCAGAGCTCAGAGCACATTCTCACCTCAGGGCTCCAAGTCCTCTGAGTTCCAGAACTTACATGGCTGGGTAGGAGGTCCCATCTCTCACACCACTCCATGGTTCAGGGGCCTCAGGGGGTGCAAATCGCAGAGGTCCTACAGGTGGCTTGGCAAAGGGAATTCCCAGGAATGTGTGGACACCAATTGTGGTGCCCTTCACATGGACGAGGCTTCCTCTAACCTGGCCAGTGTGTGTGTTCCTGATGGGGCTGGCTGAGTCCTGGCCTGTGAGTGGAGAGATACCATCAGGGTTAATTCTGTCCAGGCAGCTGCCACCACACTGTTGTTTCCCACCTCATTTTCACTAGGGTACTTCGGAAGGGGACCCAGGATGTCTGGGTTCAAGTATGAGATGTGGGAGTAGGAGTTTCTTTATTCCCCTCATTTCCAGAAATATTGCTCATGCTTCTTTTGAGTGGTGTCTGTTCATGTCTCTGGCAAGCAAGGAGTCTACTCAGAGCCACTGGTAGCAGAAATGCATTATTTTCATTATTATACAGAGTTCTGTAGCAGCTGCAGTCTCACACAGATGTAGTAAGTGTCCCATTTGCTCTCTTTCCCTTAATCTGCAAGTCCGGTTTACTCATACTCCTGACAGTGGAATGGCTTTTTGGTTATGGGGTGTCCTTAGGCCATGCTAGCCTTTTATGTGCCACATGGCTCACTATGTGGCTTTTGGAGGTCCACAATTTTGACTCTTTTATCTGCGGTCTTTACCAGTTCCTCCCTGTTAGTTCCTTTCCTCCAGCAAGATTAGCTCCTGCCTCTGCAGAACTTGGACAGCTCTGACTCGGGTCCTCACTGGTAATTTAAGGAGTCTCACCTTGCACATGTAGGAAGAGAAGCAGGAGCCCATAGGTCACAGCATTCAACCAGCCAGGAAGTCTTTCCAGTGTCATGGTCGGCTCCTAGTCTGAGTCTGTGCACCTAGTCTGTGTTGCTGCAGGATAGCTGTGTGTCATGGACAGGAAAGAATAGATGTGGGACTTGTGTAAGCAGGAATTTGGACCTAAAATAAAGTAGGTGGAAACCCAGCAGGGTGGGGCAAAGTTCTTCTTGTCCAGGAGGTGCAGACTAGTCAGCAGCAAAGCAATCTTTGTTCCTGCTCTTTGGCCTTCTAGAAAGGGATATCATGGCATCTCAAGTCCTTCTGCACTACCAGAAATCCTGTATGCAAACTTAAATAAATTCAAACCATGATAGCTGTCTTTGTTCTCACTGGTCATTGGTCAGTGTTGTGGAGGTCAGGGAACAGAATGCTATAATAGGGGCTTCTCTGAGTAGGTGAATACTAAAGATACCACAGGTGGAGAGAGCTGAGAGCTGTGACCATTACAGTGATCTTAGGATCTACTTGAACCTCATGCACAGATCATGGCTTTTTCACTTAAACACTGAAAGTTCTTTATTGACTTGAGAAATGCTTTTCATTTCCCTACACATTTCTTTATTGTGTAATATGTTTACATGTATGTGTGAATGCCATGGCACACATGTGGAAAACAACTCCTGCCAGTCAGATCTATCTCTCCTTTTACTCTGTGGGTATGGGGATTCATCTTACATCCTCCAGCCTTCTAGAAAGTTCCTCTACTCATCAAGTCAGCCCCCACTTAACAAATTCTTAATGGGGCCCTGCTCATGCCAACACTGGGGACAGTTTGGGCTCTCAGAGTCTACAATCAAGCTGAAGATACAGGTACGTATTGGGAGTTTAACAATTTCAAAGAATCCTGGCAGAACAGATTGAAGAGTACTGTATTAGGAGCTCCCACAAGCCCCAGCTGATCACTTGGAGAAAGTAATACATGGATCAAAGTCAGCCTGTAGGGCCATCAGAGAATTTACCTTTGCTCTGTTTTTTCCAGACCCTGATAATCTATGAACCCATGGCTTAACACTGCAGAACTTCCTCCTTGGTGTTTCTCTGTTTTTCTGAGCACGACACAGACATGCCTTTCCCTACAAACTTGCTAATGTTTCAATGTAGTGGCATCAATGCACCCCTGTCTAATTTGGGGTCCTACCCCTTAAGGGCTGCTGCTCTGCCTACTCTCAATTCCTTGACCAAAAGTGATAGGTTGTTTGGTTGAGAGGCCTTTAGGGTCAAACAATAAGCTTCTTCATGCATCCTGAGCTTCCTGTTGCTGCTTCTTGATGTAAGACTTTTTCTCAGCTCAACTGGTGTGCTGGTTTGAATGCAAATGGCCTCTGTAGACTCATATATTTGATTGTTTGGTTTCCAGTTGGTAGACTGCATAGGATGGATTAGGAGGTGTGGTCTTGTTGGAGAAGGTGTGTCACTGGGGGTGGTGTTTGACGTTCCAAATTCCCAGTCTATCTTTCTGGCTCCTGCTTGTGGGATCAGGGTGCAAGCTTTCAGCTACTGCTCCAACATTGTGCCTGCCTGCTTGTGGTTGTGCTGCCCACCCAGATGGCAGTCATGGACTCATCCTCTCAAACTTCAAGGAAGCCCCCAGTTAAATGCTTTCTTTTATTAATTGTCTTGGTCATGGTGTCTCTTCACAGCAATAGAACAGTGACTAAGACAGTTGGGCAGAGGAGTGAAATCCATGTGCTCTGTTAATCACTGCACATTTATTCAGAGACCTTCTGCTGGTAATTGCCAAGGTTATAGCAGATATGTGGAATGAAGATGCTCAGGTGCATTTCTATAAAAAGAATCAGGGACTGAGAGGGTGCAAGTGGGAGGGGAGGCAGAGACTCAAATTCCATGACAACAACTGCAATGAGACACTCCTTCACACCCATTCAATACAATTCAATATGATTCAGACTTATGAATCATAAGGCCAAGTGGTCAGAAAGATATGGAGTCATTGGTACCCTCATACGTGTCTGGAAGAGATGCAAAATGATACAGTCATAGAAGACAGTTTGGCACGTTCATTAAAAGTTAAACACACTTGTGTTATATGATTCAGCAATTTTGCTCTAGGATCTTTAGCCCAATGGGAAAATATTTATCTCAAAAATCCACATTTGAGTTGTTCATAAGAGCTTGACTAAAAGTAATCAAAATTTGATCATTCAGTTGTGCATCAACTGGAGAGTGGGTTAAATGTGTTGTCTGCCTATATGGAATGACATTGTTAACCAAGGGACAACACCATTGAATAATTTGTACTTAGTAGCAGGACCAGTCACAAATGATTCATTTTCTAGAATAGGATAGCCAGCGTTTTGATGTTTTTAAATTTTATGGAGTTTTCAAACTGTTTAATCACAGCAGTCAAGGGGTTGCATGGAGCAGAGATAGGCAATGATTAACATAAAGAATCACAAGCTAAATTTTTCCAATGAAAGAATTATTCTCATCCTTGAAGTGTGGGTTGTTGCTTATCTCATACTCTAATGCAAATTTATCCAGTTATGCTGGTGAAAGGTAAATTTGATTGCATAGAAATCATTTGATGATAAAGCTTTCCAATGATAAGAGGGCTACATAGTGTCTAAAAATCCCTTGGCAAAGTGTCTTGTCCATCAGCAGAAGTGCATACTTTCACAGAGGTGTGTTTACAGTAAGAGCTCAGTGAAGTATGATCCTACTTAGTCTTATCAATAAAAATCAGGAGTCAGCTATCAGGGTAAAAGATGAAAATCAGAGAAGCAGAGCAGCAGCCACCAGATACTTCTTACCTCTCTGAATCCTCAGACCAAAAAAGGGCCAAGATCCTGTCTCTGCTCAGCCTTTTCACTTCCTGTCTCTGCCCAGCCTTATCAATTCCCATCTTCTGTCTGTACAGACCTCCAGACCTCTATGTTTAATGAGTGATAGCTCTGCCTGCTGATCTCCAGGCAATTCTATTAGTCAGAACACAAAAATATCACATAATATTTCCTCCTTTTTTGCCTAAACAAAAGGTGGTTTAGACTAACATAGAAAAAGTATATACAATAGTACAATAACTATATACAAATATATACAGGCAATAAGTACATTAACAATGTCTAATTCATTAGCATTTGCAAATTCAGAGAAAATATTCCATTATCTATCCTATCATAGTGAGTCCAAAGTGTTGTACCTAATTCACTTTCTATCCTAACTGGAATTACCAACCAAAAACTATCTTTTGATGTCTCTCAAACTTATACACTTTACATCTCTTTGGTGAGTTTCTTTTCTGAGTCTGGTAACATTCTTGCAGTAAGGGAGAAGAAAAATTTCAACATTTTCAACTGAGTGTGTGGGCACTGCAAATCTCACAGTGTACACTGTGTGCATTGTGGTCAATATGAAACTGTTCCCACTTCCCATGCTGAAAAGTGACAGTTATAGGAACCATCCAACCTCCTCACATGATTCTAAAGACAATGGGGATCATATGTATAACTTGCTGACCAAGGAGAACACTACACTGGTGTAAGGCAGAGGGGTATGGATTGTGTCCCTTGAGGTCCTCAGCATTTCAAGGACCTTTCTCCAAAATTGACCACATACTCAGATACAAAGCAAGTCTCAACAAATGCAAAAAACATTGAGATAACACCCTGAATCCTATCTGATCACCATGGATTACAGCCCGATATCAACAACAACAGAATCAGCAGAAACCCATGGAAACTGAATAACTCTCTACTTAATGAAAAATGAGTCAAGACAGAATTTACAAAGAAATTGAAGATTTTCTAAATTGAATGAAAATGAATACACGACACATCCAAATTTATAGAACACGTTGAAGGCAACTTTGTAACACAAAATATCTACATAAAAAATGGAACGATCTCACACTGGTAACTCAGCAGCACATGTGAAAGCTATACTAGAATAAAAAGAAGAAATCACATCCAGTAGGAGTAAATGGCAAGAAGTAATCAAACTGAGGGCTGAAATTAATAATATAGAAACAGACAAGAAGTAATACAAAGTATCAATGAAACAGAGCTGGTTCTCTGAGAAAAATCAATAATATTGATGAATCCTTATTGAAAACAAAAACTAATAGGTAGAGACCAAAGATCCTAATTAACAGAACTAGAAACAAAAAGCAACAGACAACAAATAAATCCAGAGAATCATAAGGACATACTCTAAAAACTTGAACTCCATCAAATTGAAAAAACTAAAAGAAATGGATAATTTTCTAATATATAGCACTTACCAAAGTTAAATTAGTCAGATAAGCAATTTCAACAGACTTAGTGTCATTAAAAGCCTTCCAACCAAAAGAAGACCAGGGCCAGATGGTTTTAGTGTAGAATTCTACCAGACCTTCAAGAAGAGATAATACCAGTACTCCTCAAATTATTTCACAAAATAGAAACAGAAGGAATGTTGTCTAATTCATTTTTATAAAGCCAGTTACCTGAGACCCAAACTACCTAAAGATTCAACAAAGAAAGAGAATTACAAACCAATTTTTCTCATAAGCATAGATGTAAAAATCTCAATAAATTAAATGCAAACCAATTCCAAGAATACATAAAAACATCATCTACCATGATCAAATAGGCTTTATCACAAGAGATGATTCAACATAGGTGAACTGATAAATGTAATCCACTAAATAAACTAGCTGAAAGAAAAAAAAAATCTCATGATCATCTCATTAGCTTTAGAAAAGGCCTTTACAAAATCCAACATGCCTTCATTATAAAAGTCCTGAGGAGATTAGGAGCATACCTCAAAATGGTAAAGGCTCTTCACAGGAGGGCCATAGCCAACATCAACTTAAATGGAGAGAAAATCAAAGCAATTCTACTAAAAAAAAAACAAGACAAGATTGTCCACTATCTCCATACATATTTAATATAGCAATTGAATTCTAAGCTAGAGCAATAATAACAGCTGAAGGAAATCAAGGAGATATAAATTGGAAAGGAAAAGTCAAAGTACTTGTATTTGCAGATGATATGACAGTATGCATATGTGACCTGAAAAAATTATACCAGGAAACTCCTACAACTGACAAGCACTTTCAACAAAAGTAGCTGGTTATAAAATTAACTCACAAAAATCAGTCACCCTCCTATATACAAGGGACAAAAGGACTGAGAAATAAATCAGGGAAATCTTTTTCTTAACAGCCTCAAATAATATAAAATATCTTGAAGTAATTCTAATTGAGCAAGTGAAAGACTTTTACAATAAAAGCTTCAAGTCATTGCAGAAAGAAATTGAGGAATATATCAGAAGAGGGAAAGATCATGGTTCAGTAGGATTAACATAGTAAAAATAACCATCCTATGAAAAGGAATCTATAGATTCAATGCAACTTTCACCAAACTCCAAGGCAATTCTGCACAGAATTGCAAAGGACAATTTCCAACCTCATGTGGAAATACACACACACACACACACACACACAAACACACACACACACAAACAAACACACACATACCCCTAAGATAGCCATGGGGCTGACCTGGGCAATCTGCACATGTGTTGTAGTTGTATGGCTTGGTCTTCTAGTGGGACCCCTGGCAGAAGGAGTGGGGGCTGTCTCTGACTCTGTTGCCTGCTCTCAGGACCCTTTCCTCCTGTTGGGTTGCCTCATCCAGCCTTAATAGGAAAGGAGGTGCCTAGTGTTATTGCAACTTGATATCCTATGGATAGCTGATATACTAGGAAGGCCTGCACTTTTCTTAAGGGAAGAGAAAGTGAGTGGATGGGGGAAAGGAGAGAGATTGGGAGGAGGGACTGAGAGAAGAGGGGGGAGGGAGGGGAAATAGTAATAATGCCGGGAAAATTAATTAATTGATTTATTAATTAAAAATCCAAAATAGCTAAAACAATAATAAAAGAACAGCTGGAGGTATCACCATTTCTAGTTGTACTACAGTTATAGTAATAAAAATAGCGTGGTATTGGTATAAAAACAGACATATTGACCAATAAAATCAAGTTGAAGATCCAGACATAAGTCCACATATCTGTGAATACCTGATTTCAGACAAAGAGGCAAGAAGCACACACTGGAAAAAAGACATCATATTCAACAAATGGTGCTGGTTAAACTGGATGGCTGCATGTAGAAGACTCCAAATAGATACATTCTCATCACCCTGAATAAAATTCAGCACCCAATAGATCAAAGACCTTGATCTAAAATCAAATACTGAACCCGATAGAAGAGAAAGTGGCAAATAGCTTTCAACTAATTAATACAGGAAAAGACTTTTTTGAAGAGAATCCCATCAGCACAGGCACTAAGATCAACAATTAGTAAATAGGACCTCATGAACTCCTATAAGGCAAAAGACACCATCAGTCTTACAAAGTGGCAGTCTACAGAATGGGACAATTTTTTTTTTTTTACCAACTTCACATCTGATAGGGAGCTAATATTCAAAATATTTAAAGAACTTAAGAAACTAGATATTAAGAAAACAAACAACCCAATTAAAAATGGGGTTCAGATCTAAAAGAGATAATTCTCAATAGAGGAAACTCAAATGGCTGAGAAACACTTTAAAATGTGCAACATCCTTAGCCATCAGGGAAATGCAAATCAAAACTACTTTGAGATTTCATCTTACACCTGTGAGAAAGACTAAGATCAACAAAACAAGTGACAGCTCATGTTGGTCAAGATGTGAAGTAAGAGGAAGACTCATCCATTGCTGGTGGGAGTGCAAACTTGTACAGCCACTATGGAAATCAGTGTGGCAGCTCCTCAGGAAGATGGCAATGGATCTGCCTCAAGATCCAGCTATACCACTACTAGGCATATACCCAAAGATGCTTCATTATAGCACAGAGACACCATCTTCATTGCTGCTCAAGTTATAATAGTCAGAAATTGGAAACAACCCAGATGTCCCTCAATGTCAAGATGAATGGATAAAGAAACTGTGGTATATTTACATAATGGAGTATTACTCATTTGTTAAAAATATGATATCATGAAATTTGCAGGCAAATGGATGGAACTTGAAATAAATCATCCTGAGTATGGTATCCTAGACACAGAAAGGCAAATATTGTATATATTTGTTTATACATGGACATTAGCTGTTAAGTCAGTGATAACCATGCTACAATCTGTGGCACCACAGAGAGAAGATATAGAGCAAGAAACTAGAGGGAACAGTTTGATCTCATTAGGAAAGGGAAATATAATAGATAATTATGGATGGATGGATGGGGGGCTGGAATGGGAGGTTCAAGTGGTGAGAGTGATTGGAGGTGGTTTGAGGGAGTGAATATGGGAAGAGACAGCAAAAACTTAGGGGCATTTGAGGGGTAGTAGGTAGTCTAATAGAGTAGATACTCTCTAATATATATATCATATATGTATTTATGCATATAATTTCAAATATATTTCATACATGAAAGTATTTTTTTATTTTATTTATTTTATTTTACAATACTATTCAGTTCTACATAACAGTCAGATTTCCTTGTTCTCCCCCTTCCTTCCCCCCTCCCCTTCCCCCCAGCACACCCCCCTTTCCCAACACCTCCAGATCAAGGCCACCCCAGGACTGAGATCGACCTGATAGACTCAGTCCAGGCAGGTCCAGTCCCCTCCTCCCAGATTGAGCCAAGCGTCCCTGTATAAGTCCCAGGTTTCAAACAGCTATCTCATGCAGTGAGCCCAGGACCTGGTACCACTGCCTAGATGCCTCCCAAACAGATCAAGCCAATCAACTGTCTCACCTATTCAGAGGGCCTGATCCAGTTGGGGGCCACTCAGCTTTTGGTTCATAGTTCATGTGTTTCCATTCGTTTGGCTATTTGTCCTTGTGCTTTTCCAACTTTGGTCTCAACAATTCTTGCTCATATAAACCCTCCTCTTTCTCGCTAATTAGACTCCCAGCGCTCCACCCGGGGCCTATCCATGGATGTCTGCATCCAGATTCCTCAGTTCTTGGATGGGGTTTCTGGCACAACTATTAGGGTGTTTGGCCATCCCATCACCAGAGTAGGTCAATCCCGGCTGTCTCTCAACCATTGCCAGCAGTCTTTTGTGGGGGTATCTTTGTGGATTTCTGTGGGCCTCTTTAGCACTTTGTTTCTTCCTTTTCTCATGTGGTCTTCATTTACCATGGTCTCCTATTCTTTGTTCTCCCTCTCTGTTCTTGATCCAGCTGGGATCTCCTGCTCTCTTTCCCTCGACCCTCGCCGTTGATTGCTCCCACTCATGTCCAGGATGTTCATGTAGATCTCATCCATTTCTACGTCATTGGGTGATCCCTGTGTCTTTCTTCGGGTCCTGTTTTCCAGGTAGCTTCACTGGTGATGTGAGTAGCAGTCCAGTCATCCTTGTTCCACATCTAGTATCCTCCTATGAGTGAGTACATACCATATTTGTCTTTCTGAGTCTGGGTTACCTCACTCAGAATGATTTTTTATAGATCCATCCATTTGCCTGCAAACCTCATGATGTCATTGTTTTTCTCTGCCGAGTAGTATTCCATTGTGTATATGTGCCACAATTTATTTATCCATTTTTCAGTTGAAGGGCATCTAGGTTGTTTCCAGGTTTTGGCTATTACAAACAATGCTGATATAAACATAGCTGAGGAAGTGCTCTTGTGGTATGATTGAGCATTTCTTGGGTATATGGCCAAGAGTGGTATAGCTGGATCTTGGGGCAGATTGATTCCCAATTTTCTAAGAAAGCGCCATATTGATTTCCAAAGTGGTTGTACAAGCTTGCATTCCCACCAGCAGTGGAGGAGAGTTCCTCGAGTTCCACATTCTCTCCAGCATAAAGTGTCTTCAGTGTTTTTGATCTTAGCCATTCTGACAGGCGTAAGGTGGTATCTCAGAGTTGTTTTGATTTGCATTTCCCTGATGATTAGGGATGTTGAGCAATTCCTTAAATGTCTTTCAGCCATTTGAGTTTCCTCTGTTGAGAATTCTCTGTTTAGTTCTATAGCCCATTTCTTAATTGGACTGTTGGCCATTTTGATGTCTAATTTCTTGAGTTCCTTATATATTCTGGATATCAGTCCTCTGTCAGATGTGGGGTTGGTGAAGATCTTTTCCCATTCTGTAGGCTGTTGCTTTGCCTTGTTGACTCTATCCTTTGATCTACAAAAGCTTCTCAGTTTCAAGAGGTCCCATTGATTGATTGTTTGTCTCAGTGCCTGTGCTACTGGTGTTATATTTAGGAAGTGATCTCCTATGCCAATGCATTCAAGACTACTTCCTACTTTCTCTTCTAGCAGGTTCAGAGTAGCTGGATTTATGTTGAGGTCCTTGATCCACTTGGACTTAAGTTTTGTGCATGGTGACATATATGGATCTATTTGCAGCCTTCTACATGTTGATATCCAGTTATGCCAGCACCATTTGTTGAAGGTGCTTTCTTTTTTCCATTGTACACTTTTGGCTTCTTTATCAAAAATTATATGTCCATAGGTGTGTGGGTTAATGTCAGTGTCTTCAATTCGATTCCATTGGTCCACATGTCGGTTTTTATGCCAATACCAAGCTGTTTTTATTACTGTAGCTCTATAGTAGAGCTTGAAGTCAGGGATTGTGATGCCTCCAGAAGTTGTTTTATTGTACAGGATTCTTTTGGCTATCCTGGGTTTTTTGTTTTTCCATATGAAGTTGAGTATTATTCTTTCCATGTCTGTGAAAGGCTGTCCACTCTCCCCATACTTATTCAATATAGTACTTGAAGTTCTAGCCAGAGCAATAAGACAACATAAGGAGATTAAGGGGATACAAATTGGAAAGGAAGAAGTCAAGCTTTCCCTATTTGCAGATGACATGATAGTATACTTGAGTGACCCCAAAGATTCCACCCAGGAACTGATAAAGCTTATAAACACCTTCAGCAACATAGCAGGATACAAGATCAACTCAAAAAAATCAGTAGCCCTCCTATATACAATGGACAAAGAAGCTGAGAAGGAAATCAGAGATACATCAGCCTTTACAATAGCCACAAATGACATAAAATACCTTGGAGTAACACTAACCAAGCAAGTGAAGACCTATATGACAAGAACTTTAAGTCCCTGAAAAAAGAAATTGAAGAAGATGTCATAAAATGGAAAGATCTCCCATGCTCATGGATAGGCAGGACCAACATAGTAAAAATGGCAATTTTACCAAAAGCAATCTACAGATTCAATGCAATTCCCATCAAAATACCAACACAATTCTTCACAGACCTGGAAAGAATGAAAGTAATTTTAAAAAATTGCCAAAATACAGGGGAGACAAGGTTCCAATTGGCCTTCCTTTGTCATGAAATGAAGCTTCAGGTACCAGGATAAGGTTATGACTAATTGTGTTGTTGGCCAAAAAAGTCCCATGGGAATCCCTAAAGAAACCAGGTTGTTGCCAATACTATAGGTTAATCTCCACAAACTAGCAAGGCTCCACTGCTGAAGACAACACCCACACAACCCATGAACATGCAGGAGTCCAGCTGGTGCCTACATAGAGCCTGCACTTCTACAATTTAGTGTCTTTGGTGCAGGAAAGCATGCAACAAAACAAGAAATGTAAACAGCAAACCAGCCACAAGCCCTTTGATCTGCATTGATGTCCTACTTGCAAGATATACTAGGGAAATAGTGGAACAAAGCTTGTGGGAGTAACCAACCAATACCTGGTTTGACTTAAGGCCCACTCCATGAGATGGAACCCATTGATCAACACTGCTTGGGTGACCAAGAACCAGACATTAGTTATACCCCAGGGACCTAGGGTAAAACCAAGTACTATTGGTCTGGAAAAAGAAAAAGACAAAGATAAAGAGTAGTGATTAAATGACTCCTAATAATATTCTGCTATACTCATAAGTCAGTGCCTTGCTTAGCCATCATCAGAGAAATGGCCTCCTACTGCAAATATGAACAAATGCAGGTGCAGGGACCCACAAGCAGACATTGCACAGATGGTGTGAGACCTCAGAACACTCAGTCCTAAATAGGGTGTCTCCATCAAATTCTCCCCTCAGAGCTCAGGGAACTCTACAGAAGAGGAGGCAGAAAGACTGTAAGAGCCCGAGGGAATGGAGGACACCAAGAAAACAAAGCTCACATGAACTCACAGAGACCAAAGCAGCCTGCAGAGGTCTGGACCAGGTCCTCTCAGTATATATTATGGCTTCAAGTTTAGTGTTTTTATGGGATTCCTGAGTGTGTGAGTGAGTGGATTTGATTCTAGTGCCTTCTCTTGGGTTCTTTTCCTTGATTGGTTTGTTCTGTCCAGCTTTGATGTGATAGTTTTTGATTTATCATATTATGTGTTATTTTGTCATATTTTAATATTATCTCTTAGAAGTCTGTTCTTTTCTAATGAGAGAAGCAAGGGAGTGGATCCAAATGGGAGGGTAGGGGAGGAACTGGGAGGAATGTGTGTGAGGAACCATAATCAGGACATAGTAAGCGAGAAAAGAATCTATTTTCAATAAAAGGGGGAAAAGAAATTTTAAAAAGAAGAAAACAAAGTAAAAAAGTTGAAAATGGCTCCTCAATAAAAAAGTGCATATATGGAAATAAAAGTTTACAGAATCACTTGCAAATGGACACCACTTCTACACACCCAGGTAATCAGTGTTGGCAAAGACATGATGTTATTGGAGCCTCACACATGGCTGGAAGAGATTCAAAATGGTATAGTCATTTTGAAAGTCAGGTTGGCAGTTTCTTCAAAAGTTAAACATATATTTGGGCTTAGATTCAATAAATCTACTCTCTGGTTTATAGCTCAAGGATGTGAAAGTATATCACAGACACTTATGCTTGAAATGTTCATAACTGCTTGATTAAAAATAGTTTAAAAACAAGACTCCCTCAGGTGTGCACTGTTGAGTGCTGTTCCAGACTGTGACTTGCACCAAGACATTCTTGTACAAGGAGCAGTTGACTGTATTTTGAGAATGGAGGATGACCTGCACCCTGTTAGACACATAAACCCTGAGGTCATGCTGTCCTGTGGTTGGCCTTCAATACAGTGGACTAAAAATGAAAAGCTTGTTAATTCACAAAAAATTCTCCTTGAGGTCAGAAGTAGAAGTGTGGGACTATCTCGATGTCTAGGATGAAGGAATCAATGTCTCATTAACATACAAAAAATTCTCTGTAGAGGAATACAGGTTGAGCACAATTTTGCACCTTCAGACAATGATATCAAGTACAAGGCAGGACATTTATTAGTTAGGTCAAAAGAACACAGTGACAACAATTAGGTAAGAATGAAATTCATGCATATGAACTATCAATGAGAAGATGGGGACCAGCAAATTGAAAAAAGCCAGGATGACCAATCCTTACAAAGACAGGTTGTCAGGGAAACAGGGGACAGGAATCTCCTCTACTGGACATGTCTGAACCTTCTGACATTCTCATCCTACTTGTATGACACACCCTACAGTCAAACATCTTCATAGATGTGCTGTGTAGGTATGGGCATCACAGAGTCAGCAGAACCCTTTGAGGTAAGAACAAAATTCAGCAGACACAAAGGAACCAGCTCTACTCCTCTGGGTGTACACACACACACACACACACACACACACACACACACAGAGAAGAGAGAGAGAGAGAGAGAGAGAGAGAAACATGTACACAGACATACACAAACGCACACACAGAGAAACATGCACACACAGCCATACACAGACACACACATACAGACACCCCCAAGACACACCCAGACACACACACAGAGCCTCAAGCTCAAAAAAACTAATAAATACCCAGACCTACTTCTGATAAAATTTATATCACTTGCCAGCTTAGGACAGAAGTAGATTACATTTATCAATTGTCTTAAGTATTGTTGGTGACATTTGATTTACAAACACAATAGGCAGAGGCATTTTCCATCATTCACAACCTTAATGGCTGATATGGGGACCTCTAGGTGCTATGTTCTGAAAGTTTATGCATCACAGAAGTTCAAAGCTAGTTTCAAATGGGATGTTAATGGGAGTCAGGTCTTTAGGAGTTGTCACAGGGCATAGGAGATCAAAAAAAGCCAGGACAGAGAATTGGATCTAGGGTCTGGCACAAGATAGATAAGTATCTACCACTGAGCTGTATTCCCAGAATCTGGGGAGGGGGTATTTGTTCCTTAATAATTTCAAATGTGAACACAATGTGTCCATATCTTGAACACCATTATGTATACCATCTGCCCAGTTGAAGACACTGGTTCAATCTTTTGCATAGAGAGCTAGCTCTCGCCATATAGCAAACACTGGTATAGTCAACATGAGCTTCATGCTCTCCAAAACTATGAACATACTTCTATTGTTTACAAGACACACATCTTATAATACATACTTGTTTACACATGTATATAGCATATATATTCTTGAGATGCAGCATATGCATATAGAATGGGTAGGCCTTTAGTTCCTGAGATCACTAAACCCTCCTGCTTTTGTCTTCCAACGAGCTGAGCCACAGACATCTGTCTCAGGACTGAATTAGCTAGCAGTTTGAACTGATGAGCACAGCTGGGCTGAGACTCTTCAGAAGTGCTGTAAGTCATTTGTAGATAAGAGAAAACTTGGTGGTTGGTAAGAAATGGTCATGGAAATTTAACACCCAACCAGCTCCAGTGTAGACAGTTACCCTAAAGATTCTAAAGGGGCACAGAGAAGAATTGGATATAGGGTCTTACACATGTCAACCACTAAGTTGTAATCCCAGAGCACTGGGTTTTTTTTATTCTTTGGTAATTTCATACATGAATACAAGGTGTCATATGCATTCCTACCCCCATCACACCCGAGTTGCTGCATACTTTCACCATATTCTCCTTCCAACTTCAATATTTCTTCTTCTTCTTCTTCTTCTTCTTCTTCTTCTTCTTCTTCTTCTTCTTCTTCTTCTTCTTCTTCTTCTTCTTCTTCTTCTTCTTCTTCTTCTTCTCCTGCTCCTCCTCCTCTTCTTCATTCTCTTTCTCCTCCTCCTCTTCCTCCTTCTCCTCCTCTTCCTCCTTCTCCTCCCCCTCAACCCTCTTTTATAGCTCACTATGTCAAATTAGATTTTTTTTAATCATTTTTTTTGCTTCTTTGTTTTTCAAGACAAGGTTTCTCTGTGGAGCCCTGGCTGTCCTGAAACACACTCTATAGCCCACCCTGGCCTCAACACAGAGATCCACCTGTCTCTGCCTCTCCAGTACTGAGATTAAAGGTGTGTACCACTGCCACTACCCAGCCATTTTTTTTGTACTTTTTAATGTGGAGACAGACCATACTTAAATTTCCCAGCCTTTCCTGGAGCTAGTTCTATAACTCAAGTTGTTCTTAACTTATGTACCCTTGCCTCAGTCCTCTGTGTAGCTGGCATTGTAAATTTGTGTCATCTGATCTGGCTTTATTTCATTTTTTAAGGTGCTGGACGTCACACCTATGGCCTTGTACATAGGGAGAAGGCCTCTACTCCTGCTCTACCCCTAGCCTCACAACTTTTTAAATTGTTTAACACATGTGTCTCATGACTTAGCAATTCTGCTCTAGGTTGTAAATCCAAAAATTGAATACATTGATCACATGAAACCATGTGTAAGAATATCCATACAGCTTTATCAAAACCCAAACAAAGGATGAGAGGCCCATGTCTATAATTCAACCACCCAGGAAGCCAGGCAGTATGATCATGAGGTCAGGGCCCACCTGGGTTATGTAGAGAACTTTTCCCAAAAAAGAAGAGCAAACAAGCAAGTGAAACAGTTGTGCATAGGTTGGATAAGTAGATAGAATGTGTCATGTGCATTCTTGGGTGGCTCTTCACCATAAAAGGAAAGGAAAACATTATTTGAAGTGATATAACCAGTCAGAAATACTTATATTGGATTAGAGACAAACTCCTTTATAGCAACATAAAGTAATGCCACGTGTACTTTGAAACAGGGTTAAAGGAAGTGAACAAGAGCAAAGGGGCCTGAGGAAAGCATTTTGGGAAGTGGGGGGTGCTCTTCTAAATATGATTGTGGTGGCTCTTGCATGCCTTGAGAATTTTCTCAGATTTACTAAACCATACACCTAAAAGAGATTAATTGCATCTAAGCAAACTATAGTAGTTTGAGGAATAGTTCATAGGTAGAGTATTTGCCTAACATGCACAAGCCCTAAAAACAATCTCTAACCCCATAAATACAATCCACATTCAAGCTACTAAAATGAGATAATTATTAAAAGTCTAAAACACATTCTGACTCCCTGTTGGAAGTTGAGTGTGTATGTACAGAACTAAAAAGCAGAGGCAAGCTAGCAGTAGGAACGTCAATAAATGCTCTACAGATAGAGTGGAAACAACCTGCATGGTCATCTCACTAACAGGAAAATCTTCCCTGACCCCAGTTCAAGTCAGTAGGGACCTAATATTGTCCTTGGGATGCCATTGTTTACACATTCTACCAGGAGAGAGTACAAGATGTAATCCTTGTTATCTTCAGCCAGGGACCTGTTTCTCTCCACACAGCAAATCTGTGGGCATCTGGACCCCGAATTTCTCAATCTACAAAACTGTAATTTGTTACTGTTTATAAGTTACTGAGGTTATGGTTTCTGTTTTATTTCTGAGATGTGAGTCTTGTTATCTTTCCCTGGATTTATGTAATCCTCCTGCCTCACCCTCCAAGAATCTGAGGCTACAGACACTTAGAGCCCAGTTTGTAGTTTATTGTCTATGGGAATAGCATTGTGATTTATGAAGGCAACGGAGTTTAGGGAAATCAGGTTTTCTACTGGCAGCTGACAGGTATGAAAAAGCACGAACTTGCTGAGAGAGGACATGGGATTTCCCACAGTCAACAGTGTCTGAAGCTTCTGTTTCATTTGAAGAGGGTCTGAGGCTTGGAAAGGAGGAGAGAGAGGATGGGGAGAAGATGAGGCGAAGAAGGAGGAAGGAAATAATGGAAGGAAGAAAGAAAGGAAGGAAGAGTGAGGGAAAGAGGGAACTAAAAATTTAAACAAATAATTAAGTTAGGAAGGAAGGAAGGAAGAAGGCTAATCCCACTGAAATGTTAAAGAAGATGGGGACACTTCAGGACTCACACGTCCATACTGTTATGGGAGCATTTACTGAGTCTAATAAAGTTTGCCCAGACAGATAAGGAATAATGCACAAAGGGTTTGTCATACAAATCTGAAAGGGAAAATTCCGAGATTAGAAGTGTTTATGTGAGTGTTGAAACAAATAAAAATAAATGAATTGACTTTGTAACCTCAGGATGACCCCATCTGCCCTCAACCACACACATCTTTCCTGTCACAGGGCCCTAAAGCTCTGTGTGCTTGTTCTGAGTCCCCTTTAGTTCCTGGATCTTCTGGGGGCAGAGTCTATGTCCAGAACTGCAGTCTTCTGGCCTCTAGGGCTCAGCCCACTGCAGGCTGGATGTCCAGCTGCAGGTTCTGCTCATCATGCTCCAACCCTGGCTGGCAGGGTAGACCCTCACTGTTGAGGTTCTTCTTGATATACCACCCAGCAGGGAATGGTAAGATCTCTCTCATCCAAAGCCTGATCCCTTGATTTGGGTCAGAGCAGTAGATGAGTAGGCCAAGGGCCTGAGAGGACAGATGGACTGGTGTATTGATATAGAATACAAGTGTTTTCTACCAGTGTTTGCTTTGTATGAAGCAAGGAAAGCTGTCTAGATTTGTGTCAGAGGCAAAATCTAAAGAACAATACCACAGTACTGTGACTTATCCATCAGGTCTCTGTAGGGTAAGCAGTAACTGAAAGTTAGAAGGTATCTGCCTAAGTGTGCCCTGGGTTGGAGAAAGCTATGGTGTAATTAAGAACCATGCATGCTATTGAGACACACTCACATGGGAGCCCTGGACTGAAACAAAACCATAGGAGTTTGAGGGAGGGGCATGTTCTCACTCATGTGTTACAAAGTTGGCCCAGTACTTCATCCTCCTCCTATTCAGCAGCTTCTATCCCTCAATGAGGTCAGTTGTAGACAGAAGAAAGAGTCCAAGTCCTAGCTACCTCACACAGGTGCCAACTCATGCTCTACCATAGCAACCATAGCCTGAACCTGAATTCTAGGCCTGGTGTATACTCTTTCATCAGCACTCAGAACCCAAGATCCATCCAAGCCTCTACTTGAATTCTCCCAGGTTCACCAGGTGGAGCTCCTGGAGTCCAATCGACAAGAAAGAGGAGGGATTGTATGAGTGAGAATTGTTGAAACCATGACTGGGTCTCAACACAAAAGCACAGGGACAAATAGCCAAACTAGTGGAAACACATGAACTATGAACCAATAGTTAAGGAGCCCCCAACTGAATCAGGCCCTCTGGATAAATGAGACAGTTGATTAGCTTGAACTGTTTGTGAGGCCCCCAGGCTGTGGAACCAGGACCTGTGCTCAGTGCATGAGCTGGCTGTTTGGAACCTGGGGCTTATGCAGGGACATTTTGCTCAGCCTGGGTGTAGGGAGGAGGGGACTGGACCTGCCTCAACTGAATCTACCAGGCTGAGCTGAATCTCCAGGAGAGTCTTTGCCCTGGAGTACATTTTTTTTCTCATTTAAACCTGATCAATCTCATGTAGCCCAAGGTGGCTTTGAACTCCTGATCTTCCTGTTTCCTCTTCCCAAGTGCTGGGTTTAAAGGTGTGTGCCACCACTGCTTGGCCTATATCTATGTAGTGGCTAGCTCCACACTCTGATCTCCAAGCAAGCTTTTTTTTTTACAAACAAAATATTACCACACACAACAGTTGAGTGTGGAGCTCCTGCATAGAGCATTGGCTGTAGGATATCCCTCCCACCCCCTTTTTTTTTGGTTTTTCGAGACTGGGTTTCTCTGTATAGTTTTGGTGCCTGTCCTGGAGCTCACTCTGTAGACCAGGCTGGCCTTGAACTCTTAGAGATCCGCCTGCCTCTGCCTCCCAAGTGCTGGGATTAAAGGCGTGCACCACCACCGCCCGGCAGCATATCCCCTCTTAAACAATTCTGCCCACCAGGGATGTAGTTTGTGCAAGTCACAGAATATCACTTAGCTGTTTCCCTACCTGTACTGAGATAAGACATCACTCTCCTACACTCAATATAAGTATTCACTAGATAAAGACCCTCAATTGTCTGGAACCAAGACCTGATCCAGATAGGGGTCAGGCCTGGACACTACAGGACTCACCTAGGTCCCACAGCTCTGAGCTTCCCTTCTTGGCCCCATTACAGGTATACTCATGCTGAAAATGTGCTACTTGGAGTGCAGGGGTCATGAACAGGAAGTCCCCCATCATCCCATGAACTGTATTTGGAGGGTCTGTGGGTCCCCAGAGTCCCTCATGTACTCTTCCATTAATAGGTTACTATACCCAGGAGGCAGCATCTACACCAAGGGGGTGGGAAGAATGAGGTTAGGCAGGCACTAGGATAGGTAGGCAACAGCCCCTGGATAAGGGAAAATGCAGATGAATTAGGATATGGATGAAAGTTCTGGGCAACCCAAACCAAAAATACACACAATCCCCCCTTGTTTTAGGAATGCTGTCTAAACAAGATAAATGTCAGTCTTCTTTATCTGTGAAGGACCAAAGGAATCTCACCATCTGTTGTTCTGCTGTGCTTTTAAGAATTGCCGTCAGGGTCTCTCTGCTTATCCCCTTTATTTTCTGAGAAGGGCCAGAGATCTGGGGTGGGGAGAAGAGTTTTAAGTGTGGCATGGAGTGGATATGGATCAACTGGTCTCTGAAGTTGCAACTGTCCACTATGAGTCCCCAGGCACAAAGGAGATTAGAACTGAGCCTACCATAGGGAGAATTCAGTCATACATCATTGTTGATACCAAGGATGCTGGGGACAGTGTGAAAATTAGCATAGACCAACAGCTCCTGAGGATGCTTGGGTACGAACTCTCTATTCACCACAGCAGGGATGACTGTGAAGACCTGAGGGACATTCAAAGCCAGTTTTTAAGGTCAATAACCCAGTTACTCTGATAGTTGTTGAGTGTTCTCTATCATTTCTCCATTTCATAATTTGTATCAGGATGGTCAGTCCATCAGACCTCCCCTACCTTCCCCCTGAAGAGACCCTACACTTAGATTAGCTTATGTATATGTTCATTTTGCACCAAGGGCTAAAAGGATGCCAAGCCATGAAGAAAGGGTAATTTGTCCAGAGTAGTGAGGCTTTCCTGTCACACACCCTGTTGTCTCCCATCTTCCTAGTCACACAATTCCACCAACCTTAGTGATAGCTTGAATCTCTGCTTTCACTTTTACCTCCTAAGCAATGCACCAGGGTCTCTGAGTCCACACTCTCACAACCAGATAGATGTACCACTGTCTGCAAAGTGATAAGGTAGCGTCTCCCTGATTATTCCAGACAGAGAGAAGTTATGGAGACCAAACTAGATATCCTTACTTTTTTTTAAAATTTATTTAACTTTATTTTATGTGTGTTGGTGTGAAGGTGTCAGATTCCTTGGAACTGGAGCTACAGACAGTTGTGAGCTGCCATGTGGCTGCTGGGACTTGAACCCGGGTCCTCTGGAAGAGCAGTCAGTGCTCTTAACCACTGAGCCATCTCTCCAGCCCCGATATCCTTACTTTTTAATAACCACAGCATAGTATGTGACGTGTATGGACTGAAGTAGCTATGGAACTTTTCTCATTTTCCTGAAGCTCAGAGGTGACAGTCAGAGGTAATTTTATGCATACTTCATTTTTCATCCTCTTCTATGTGTGTGTGCACGTGCACATGACTGTGTGTCTCTGTGATTCTCTGTGTGTTCCTAACTGAGTGCAGGTTTACCCACAATAAAGTTTATGCGTGATGGTCGGAGGGCCACCTTACTTGTTAGGCCTCACCTTCTATCACTTGGTTTGAGAAATGTTCCTTAATCCACTGTTGCCCACACAAGCCTAGCTGGTGTGTGTCCTTGCAGGGATTCCCCTGTTACTCCCTCCCATCTCACCATAGGAACACTCAGATTACAGACAAGTACTGCCACATCCAGGCTTATGTGGGCTCTGGGATTGGAACTCTGATCCTCACACAGGCACAGCAAGCTCTTTTACCTATTGAACTATCTCCCAAATCCACGCATACTTGTTTTTGCCAGTGATTGAAGCTTCTAAGGACAGCTTTGCTGTCCACATAACATACTCAGCCTGTAGAAAGCAGAGGTGTGGATTCTAACCCTCGAGCCTTTCATAAATAAAAGAAGAAAAGTCCTTTTCATAGATCCTTGTTTACCCCATAGTGCCAGAGGATAGTGCTGTGGCAGTAGATACAGGGCTGAAGTAGTTGGGGGCACTCATTTGATAAACTGAGCTGGAGATAAGACAAGGCAACACAGCTACTCCATTTTCCATGATGGCACTGTGGAAGAGTCCTTGGGACATGAGGGACACAACAAGTGAAGACACACTTGTGCCACCTGCTGACTCGTCAAAAATGGTGACAAGGTCAGGGTTTCCTCCAAAGTGGGCGATGTTCTGCTGGACCCAGCGTAGGGCAGCCACTTGGTCCAGGTAGCCCCAGTTGCCCCTGGCATGCTGGTCTCCAGTGCTGAGAAGTAGAAGGGACGTGGATCAAAGGGCTGTCTAGGTTCTTCTCAGATGCTGTTGCCTAGCCCTAGTCTCACCTGAAGAAGGCCAGGACACCCAGATGGTACTGGATAGTGACCACCAACACATCCTCAGTGGCTGACAGCATGGATCCACCATAAAATGGAATCTGTGCCTATAACCAGAGCAGCACCATGGATCCACACCATCACCTGGAGAAGTCAAGAGAGATGCCAGGAGGCTTCTATTGGACACAAGCTCAGTGGGACTGCCTCCTGGATTATGGACTGTTTCCTATCTGTGCAGTTAGACACACCAGGACTCCTCAGCCTCTTAGACCCAGGCCACAGGTGAGGAACACAGTCTCATCAGCATATTTCCAAGTCCCACTGTTGCACCAGGAGTCTCAGTTTGGATTAATGGATTAGAGTCCAGAGTAATGTCACTATCACTCCCAGACTCCTCAAAAGTGGAAAAGGTATCTCCATAAGTTTTCATGATTATGAATCCAAAGGGTCAGCAAAAATCATTGGCACAATCAATATCCCCAAGCTAGAAATTTGGCTTTTCTCAATGTTCATTCCTCAGACACCTGACTGGGTCTCTGGGGATCAAGTTTGTTGAGAGTCCAGAGTTAATGCCTGGGCTACTATCTCTGACTCCTCAGAGCTCCAGTCCTCAGTGTCTTATACCCAGGGTTTAGCTGCCTGGTGAGACAGTACCAAGGCTGAGAAGGCCCTCTTGGACATACTCAATAATGCTAATTTGCTAACTACACTGCAGTAGAGCTCAGGTTGACTTTGTGCTTTCTAATCCTCCTGAGTAAGAAATCCTCTCCTGATCCAGGACTGACCATTACCTGATACTCACAGGCAGGTTAGAGTTCTCATGGGCATGAGCTGGTGTGTAGACATTGAGATGCACGTGGTCCTCAGACATAAAGATGGAAGTTGTGATCAACTTCATCTTTTTCAGACCCTCTGTATTCATCCTATCATCATTTTGCAGACACCTGATGACAATGGCAGATGGTGATCCAAAAAGATGTTCAGTGATCAAAACAAGACCCTTAGTCTGGATTTCCTTCCCATCACCCTTAAGGCCTGCTCCTCATGATGTCCTCTGCTACATGATCCCTGTCTGAAATCAGTTCCTCCCAAGGTAAAGGCCACAGGCTCTGTGGAAGCTGTGAAGGACACATACTTCCAGTGAGGCCTCCATTTGTGTGGGGTTTGGATGGAACACTTAATGAAGTTGGGATTTCTTAGGTTGCCTATGAATGTGATGGGCTCATGTAGTGACATTTCCACTTCTCCCTGTAGTACTTAATGTTAATTTGATTGTTGACTTGACATAACATAGAATCACTTGAGAAGAGAGTCTCAGTGAGGGGTTGACTAGAGCACATGGGTCTGAGGAGGTTATCTTGCTAACATTAATTGAGGAGGGAAGATTTTCCCATGATTGGTGACACCATTCCCTAGGAAGGGGCTTTTGCACTGTGTGAGTAGAGAAAGTGAGCTGAGCATCAGCAGGCAGCCAAGCAGTCTTTACTCTAAATTATAGATATGATGTTACCAAATTCCTTAAGCTCTGCCACTGTGAGTTGCTTCCTGTGAAGGAATGTTCTGAAATTGACCTGTAATAAACCATTTCTGCAGGAAGTTTCATTAAAGCTGAAATATTAAAAACTGAATAACACCAAATATTTCTTTTTATTTTTGGGTTTGGTTTTTTGAGACAGGGTTTCTCTGTGTAGCTTTGTGCCTTTCCTGGAGCTGTAGACCATGCTGGCCTCAAACTCACAGAGATCCCCCTTGGTCTGCCTCCTGAGTGCTGGGATTAAAGGTGTGTGCCACCACCGCCCAGCTTAAATATTTCTTGATAAATGGCTTCCTCTAGAAAAATGCCTTGAAATTTCTAGGTATAGCTTTAATATATAGCTGAATCTCTACAATATATTCTTGCAGCTGGAAGAATGGCACTTGGCTCTATTGTCTCAGTGACTGTAGAGGATGGAGATGCCAAGGACACATCACTGTGGCCCTCTTGAGAGACTTACAGTATATGACACTTGAGTCTGGGTTCCTGCTTGCTCTATGTCTACACTAATCCTTGTCCATAGACCTCTCCCATGCTGGTAAAGATCACTTGACACAGTCCAAGTCTTGGAGTGGCTTATATCTTCTCAGTATAAAACCAAGAGATAACTCCATATAGGAATTGACCTCTGACCCAGGAGACTAGCAAAGTTGTTCTACTAGAAGCCTTAGTCATGTATCTGAAAATGCATGGTAGACTACACATCACAGACAGAGAACTTCTATGGGGTTGGGGTGGAGGAAGCACCTCATTCTGGCCCAGAGCTCAGAGCACATTCTCACCTCAGGACCTGTAAGTCCTTTGAGCCCCAGAACTTACATGGCCGGGTAAGAGGTCCCATCTCTCACACCAATGCATGATTCAGGGGCCTCAGGGGGTGCAAAGTGCAGAGGTCCTACAGGTGGCTTGGCAAAGGGAATTCCCAGGAAAGTATGGACACCAATTGTGGTGCCGTTCACATGGACGAGGCTTCCTCTAACCTGGCCAGTGTGTGTGTTCCTGATAGGGCTGGCTGAGTCCTGGGCTGTGAGTGGAGAGATGCCATCAGGGTTAGTTCTGTTCAGACAGCTGCCACCTTGTTGTTTCCCACCTCATTTTCACTAGGGTGCTTGAGGAAAGGAATCCAGGGTGTCTGAGTTCAAGTGTGAGATGTGGGAGTAGGAGTTTCTTTATCCCCATCATGGCTAGGAACATTGCTCATGTTCCTTTTGAGTGGTGGCTGTACATGTCTTTGGCAAACAAGGAGACTGCTCAGAGATACTTGGAAGAAGGAATGCATTATTTTCATTGTTATCCAGAGTTCTGTAGCAACTACAGTCACACACAGAGGAAGAAAATGTCCCTTTTGCTCTCTTTCCCCTAATCTGCAGGTCCAGTTCTGCTCAGACCTCCTTACACTGGAATGACTTTTTTGGTATGGACATTTCTAGTCCTCTGTGTGCTGCAGAGGTCACTGTGTGGGCTTTGGTGGGAGCACTGGGAGACACACAATTCCCTCTTCTTATCTACCATCTTTATGAACTCCTCCCTCCCTGGTGCCTTCCCTCCCACAAGGTCAGCCTCTATTCTACAAAACTGGGCCTATCTGAGCCCG
Source organism: Peromyscus leucopus (assembly GCF_004664715.2). Taxonomy (NCBI): domain Eukaryota; kingdom Metazoa; phylum Chordata; class Mammalia; order Rodentia; family Cricetidae; genus Peromyscus; species Peromyscus leucopus. Next base: position 106,691,643 of record NC_051067.1, on the reverse strand, counting down.
TGAGTCAACTACCTTTCTCCAGGATGAGCATTAGATGTCTACAAACATACCAAGACCAGCTTCTCACACAAGTGGACAATTGCAATTTGGGCAGGAAATAGATGAGATTTCCTCTATAGGGATAATCTGTGTACAGTGTTTGGTGTGCTCAGTAGCTGATGTCAGAGGGTTCTAGGAGCTGAGCTTGGACAGCCTGTGTGGCTCAAATTCATTTGTTGGTCCTTTATTTCTTGGCCCACAGAACTTTACATTCATTTTGCTATTTACAAATTACCCAGCTGTTGTTTCTGTTTTTGAGATATGGGTTTTTGCTATATTGTCCAAGGTGGTATGGAACTCCTAGGTTCCCGCACTATTCCTGTCTCAGTTTCTGAGTAGCTGGGGCCACAGATATGTATCACAAGTATAGGGCAGCCAGTGACCTATTTGGAACAGCAGCCTGAGCTTGTGAAGATTATGGGACTTTGGGACTCACACATCCATATTCTACATAGTCATAAGAACTTTTATTGAGTGGATCTAACAGAAGATTGGTAGTGTTTTGTGAAGCAGAAGCACGTAGAGGACCTATCATACAAATTGGTAACATGGGTAACTGCATATGTTAGGAATGCTTATGTGAATGTTAGGACCAAAAGAATTTACAAACCTCAGACAGAACCCATCCTCCATGATCACACATGCCTCTTCACACAGGGCACTACAACTCTTCATGCCTCTTCTGAGCCCCCTTTAGCTCCTGGATCTTCTGAGGTAGAGTTTTTGTCCAGAACTGCAGCCTTCTGGCCTTCAGGGCTCGGCCCACAGCAGGCTTGATATCCAGCTGCAGGTACTGCTCATCATGGTCCAACATGGGCCAGTAGGGTAGACCCTCGCTGTTGGGGTTCCTGTGGATATGCCAGCCAGTGGGGAAGGGTGAGGTCACTCTGATCCAAAGTCTGGGTCAGGGAAGTGGAACAATTAGGCCAGTGGCTAAAGGGGCTGATGGGACAGGTTTCCTGATATAGGGATACAAGTGTCACCAACTAGTTTCTGCTCCATGTGGGAGAAAACTATCTGACCTATTTTGTGTTTCTCTCTGAGAGGCAAGATCTAAAGAACAGTACCATAGCACTTATGAGCCACGTCACTGTGAGGTGACCAGTAACCAATAACTACAAAGTATCTGTATAAATGTGCTATGGGGTAGAGAAGACCTTATCATGTGATGAAATGTCCATGCATGATAAGAAGGCCACCATCCAAAAGGGAGTTCTAGATAGGAACCCAAACCTGGAAGGTTGAAAGAGAGGTGTGTTCTCACCCATGTCTTGCAAAGTTGGCCCAGTACTTCATCATCCTCCTGTTGAGTAGCTCTTCCTCCTCAGTGAGGTCAACTGGAGTCATTAGAAAGACAAATGTCCAAATATATGCCACATCAGGCAACTCACAATCTCAGTTGTTGTCTGACCCCAAACTATTGACTTTGCTACCTCCCTTCTTCACCATATACAGTGTCCCAGATTCATGCAAGCCTCTAGTTGAATTCTTGCCCTAATGTACTGCCACATTCTCCATTACAGGCTAGACTTGAAGGGTCCAGATTCTACACCACACACACACACACACACACACACACACACACACACACACACACACACGCACACACACACACATACACATACAGGTGTCTTCAAATGGACTGAGAGCTCAGGAGTCCCTCAGCGAGCCATATGGGACCTTATTCAGCTCAAGGAAAATAAGGAAGACTCACATTTCATGCCCCAGAAGAAGGACCCAAGGACAAAGAGAATCTCATCACCATGGTCAGCCTTCACATAGGGTGGCCTCATATCCTTGAAGAAGCTGGGTGGATGCTGGAACTCATAGAAGTAGACAGGAGCATGGGAACCTGGATGTAAGGACATGTGGTGACATGGAAGCACTTGGCCTAGAACTGTTCTGACACACATTTGGTGACAAAGAACTTGGTCTCAAGTTATCTGGAATCACAACAGTTGAGTGTGGAACTCCAGCATGGAATATCGGCTGTGGGAAAGCCCCCTGTTAAATAATGACTGCCTTCCACAGGTGAGTAGTTTGGTCAAGACACAGAGTATCACTCAGCTATTTTCTCATCTGTACCTGGATAAGATGAAACTCTCTCACACTCAGCATAAGGATTTACGAGAAACAAGACTCTAAATTGTGAACCAATATTTAGTAAGTCTGAATGGGTCTAACCTAGGTCATTTTTATATGTGTAGCTTTGTGTTTTTGTAAAACTTCTAACAGAGGGAGTGGCGACTGTCTCTGACTTTGTTGCCTGATTTTGGGACCCTCTTCCTCCTACTGACTTGATTCATTCAGCCTTGATGTGTGTGTGTGTGTGTGTGTGTGTGTGTGTGTGTGTGTGTGCCTAATCTTACTGCAATTTATATGCTATATTTGGTTGACATCTCGGAGAGGCCTGCCCTTTTCTGAAGAGAAACAAGGAAGGAATGGATGGGGAAGGGAGAGGAACAGAAGGAGGAGAGAAAGGAGGGGAAACTGTGGTTCAGATGTAATATATGAGAGAATGAATTAATTAAAAAGACTCAGTTGTCTGGAACCAGAGGTCTGATCCAGACACGCGTCAAGCCTGGACACTACAGAGCTCACCTGGGACCCACAGCTCTGAGCTTCCTCCCTTGACCTTGTTATAGATGTACTCACGCTGAAAATGTGCTACTTGGAGTGCAGGGATCACAAACGTGAAGTCCCCCATCATCTCTGTAAACTGTATTTGGAGGGTCTGGGCATCTTCAGTGTCCCCCATGTACTCTTTTATTATCAGGTCACCACATTCAGGAGGCAGCTTCTACACCAAGGAGATCAAGAAGAATGAAGTGACATAGGCACTAGGATGTGTAGGCAATAGCCTCAGGGTTGGGAAATGAAAAGGTGTGGTATGGGGAAAGCTTGGAGTGACCTCAGATAGACAGGTCCAAACACACACGCACATGCACACGCACACACATTCCTGGGGATGCTCCTTGTGACGGGTAGACGGGGTCCTTGGAGTTGTGGTAGTGTCTCATGATTCTCACCATCTGTGCTGCTGTGCTCTTCAGAACAGCAGGCAGGGTCTTTCTGGTTATTTCCTTTATTTTCTGAGCAGAGCCCATGATCTAGGGTATGGAGAATGGTTTTAAGTGTGCCATGACATGGATATGGATCGATGAATCTCTGAGTTCCCATTGTCTACCAATGAGTCCCCAGGAACCCAGAAGATTACAACTGAGTCTCACCATAGGGAGAAGCCAGCCATATTCATTATTGTTGACACCAATGATGCTGGGGACAGGGTGAAAATCAGCAGAGGCCAACAGCTCCTCAGGGTGCCTGGGAAAGAACTCCCCATCTACCACAGCAGGGATGACCTTGAAGACCTGAGAGGCATTAAAATTCAATGCTGAAGGTCAATGAAATACATATGCCGATGTCCACCCCTTCTCCACTTCCTTATTCATCTCACCATTGTTATTCTTTACAATACCTCTCACACCTCACCCCTGTAAGGAACTTACACTTAGAATAGCCTATGTTGGTATTGATTTTGCACCCAGGACTAAAAGGATACTAAATCATGGAGATTAGGTAATTTGTTCATAGGAATGGGGACGACCTGTAACACACCTTGCTATCTGCCATCTTCCCAGCAAAACAATTCTTCAAACCTTGTTAATAGCCAGAATCTCTGCTTCATCTTTGCCTCGTAGGCAGCGCACCAGAGTCTCTGTGTTCACAGCTGCACAATCAGATAGATGGACCACCATCTGTAAAGGGAAGAGCATGAGGGTGCCTGGATGCCTTGTCATCCAGGCAGAAAAGTTTTTCTAGTTCCAGGAGGATAACATTGGCTCTAAATTTTCTACCTTGCTGTGTAATGTATGTGGACTGGAGTAAGAACCAAATTTTTTTCCATTTACCTGTTGCTCAGCAGTGACAGCTCTCTCTTCCCTCTCCTTCCCTTCTCCCCCTACCACTATCCACCCAATTTGAGAAATACTCTCTTGTTCTGCTGCAGCCTATACAAGTCTAGTTGGTCTGTAACCTTCCAGGGATCATCTTGTTCCTGCCTCCAATCTCACCATAGGAAACCTGCATTAAAGATAAGAAAAACGACACCTGGACACATATGTGTTCTGGGGAATTGAACTCAGATCCTCACTCTCACACAGCAAGCTCTCTTGCCTCTTGTACCATCTCCCAAACATATACATACTTGATTTGCCAATGATGGAAGGTGCTATGTACAGCTTTGCAGAACATATAACATATGCACCCTGTATAAAGCACTGTGGGATGTGCAGGGTGGGGTGAGGGCTCTAAACCTTGAGTCTTTAAGGAACTACTGAGGAGAAGTTAGTTCACATGGTCCTCATTTTCTCTACTGTACACAGTAGCAGTCATGAGAGTGAGTGTTAAGACAGTAAGTCAGGACTGGAGGGTTAGAGTGCACTCACTGTGTAAACCTCCTCAGAGGAGTTGGAGATGAGACCAGGCAACACAGCTACTCCACTCTCCATGATGGCACCATGGAAGAGTCCTTTGGACATGGGGGACACAACATGTGAAGACACACTTGTGCCACCTGCTGACTCGCCAAAAATGGTAACCTGGTCAGGGTTGCCTCCGAAGTGCGCGATGTTCTGCTGGACCCAGTGTAGGGCAGCCACTTGGTCCAGGTAGCCCCAGTTGCCTCTGGCATGCTGGTCTCCAGTGCTGAGAAGTGGAAGGGACATGGATCAAAGGGCTGTCTAGGTTCTTCTCAGCTGCCACTGCCCAGCCCTAGTCTCACCTGAAAAAGCCCAGGACACCTAGACGGTATTGGATATTGACCACCACCACATCCTCAGTGGCTGCCAGCGTAGATCCATCATACATGGAAGCCATGCCTACTACCAGAGCACCACCATGGATCCACACCATTACCTGGAGAAGTAAAGAGAATTCAGGAGACTTCTATAGGGTACAAGCTCAAGTGGGAACTGCCTCCCAGATTATGGATTAAGTCCCAATGTTTTTATCAAAATCTCAGCTTGGATTAATGGATTTAAGTCCAGAGTAATGTCACTATCACTCTCAAACTCCTCAAAAGTGAGGAAAAGGTATCTCCATAAGTTTTCCTGATTATGAATCAAAAGGGTCAGCAAATCTCATTGGCACAACCAATATCCCAAAGCTGGAAATTGGACTTTTCTCAATGTCAATCCCTTGGATACCTGATTAGGTCTCTAGGGATCAAGTTTGTTGAGAAAGTCCTGAGCTAGTCCTGGAAACACAACCCCTGACCTCTCAGAGCACCAGTGTTCAGTGCCCCATATCCAGGGTTGAACTGCCCACCATGACTGAGAAGGCTTTTGTAGACATATTATGAAAGGCTTCTTATCAGGGCCTATATGCACTGAAACTCAGTTGGCCTTATCCTTTTATTATTATTATTATTATTATTATTATTATTACTATTATTACTTTATTTTACAATACTATTCAGTTCTACATAACGGCCACAGATTCCCTTGTTCTCCCCCTTCCTGCCCCCTCCCTTCCCCCAGCCCACTCCCCATTCCCACCTCCTCCAGAGCAAGGCCTCCCCCAAGGACTGAGATTGACCTGATAGACTCAGTACAGGCAGGTCCAGTCCCCTCCTCCCAGATTGAGCCAAGCGTCCCTGCATAAGTCCCAGGTTTCAAACAGCTAACTCATGTAATGAGCAAATGAATGGAAACAGTGAACTATGAACCAAAGGCTGAGGGGCCCCCAACTGGGTCAGGCCCTCTGAATAGGTGAGACAGTTGAATGGCTTGATCTGTTTGGGAGGCATCTAGGCTGTGGTACCAGGTCCTGGGCTCATTACATAAGTTAGCATTTGAAACCTGGGACTTATGCAGGGGTGCTTGGCCTTATCCTTTATAATCTTCCTGAGAAAGAAATTTCTACCCAAACCCATTTGACCCAACTCTTACAGGCAGGTTAGAGCCTTCATGGGCATGAGTTGGTGTATAGATGTTGAGATACAAGCAGTCCTCAGACATAGAAATGGGAGGCATGATGAGTTTCAGCATCTTCAGACCCTCTGAATCCATCATATCATTTTGTAGACACCTGGTGAAATAGTAGACAGTTACTCCAAGAGACTTTTGGTTTTCAAGACTGAGTTTTAGTACAGATTTTCTCTCATCCACTTTCAGCCACTTATCTCCAGGATGCCCTGCTGAAGCATGATTCCTCTCTAAAGCCCTTTTCTACAAAGGTAAAGACTACAGGCTCAATGAAATCTGGGATGGAACCAGATTTCCAGAAATACCTGTACTTGGATGAGGGAATATATTTTGTTCTTTCTGATCTGGGATCTAGAGAAGTCTTGGGGGCTCAATGAGAATGACTTCCTGCATGCACTGACAATCACCACTTCTCTTTGTACTCTTTAATTGCTATTGAGATGGTTAGTTTTGATTTCCTACTTAAAACAACATAGAATCACTCAGGGATATTGTCTCAATGAAGGATTGTCTAGATCAGCATAGCCTATGGGGATTTTCTTGATTCTGTTAATAGAGATGGGAATATTTCCAAACATGAGTGGCACCATTCCCTAGGAAGGGGCTTCTGAACTGTAAGCAGAGAAGGCCAACTGACCATTAGCAGGTATGTATGCATTCCTTGATCTCTGATCCCAGTTAAAAATGTGATGTGATCCAGTCCCTTATGTTTTCCCCCTCGTAATGGATAGTAATATGGAAGGAACTGTGACCCATAATAAACTGTTCCTACTTTGAACTGAATTTACAACAGCAACAAGAAATAAAGATACCTGGATAATGTGATGCTATGTCTGCACAGGTATTAATGAAGTCAGTGGATAACAATGTCCCAAAGTGTATCAGGATGGTCTTCACCCTATGTCCAGAAACTTAGGGTAGCTCAACTTCCCAAGTAATATCCAAGAAGCTTTTATACATTTCTTTTAATCATGGCAGAGGATGGAGTTGCCAAGGACACATCACTGATGTCCTCCTGAGAGACTTACAGTACATGCCACTAGACGCTGGGCTTTTGCTGGTTAATGTGCTTATATTGACCCTTGTTCATAGACCTCTTTCATGGTGGCAGAGATCACTTGGCATGATCTGAATCTGGGAACAGTTTTTATCTGTTTCTCACTGCCAAACTAAGAGCTAAATCCCTATAGGAACTGAACTCTGACCCAGAAAACTGGCAAAGTTGTTCTACTAGAAGCCTTAGTCATGTATCTGAAAATGCATGGCAGAGTACACATCACAGACAGAGAACTTCTATGGAGTTGGGATAAAGGAAGCACCTCATTCTGGCCCAGAGCTCAGAGCACATTCTCACCTCAGGGCTCCAAGTCCTCTGAGTTCCAGAACTTACATGGCTGGGTAGGAGGTCCCATCTCTCACACCACTCCATGGTTCAGGGGCCTCAGGGGGTGCAAATCGCAGAGGTCCTACAGGTGGCTTGGCAAAGGGAATTCCCAGGAAAGTATGGACACCAATTGTGGTGCCCTTCACATGGACGAGGCTTCCTCTAACCTGGCCAGTGTGTGTGTTCCTGATGGGGCTGGCTGAGTCCTGGCCTGTGAATGGAGAGATACTATCAGGGTTAATTCTGTCCAGGCAGCTGCCACCACACTGTTGTTTCCCACCTCATTTTTACTTGGGTACTTGAGGAAAGGAATCCAGGGTGTCTGAGTTCAAGTGTGAGATGTGGGAGTAGGAGTTTCTTTATTCCCCTCATTTCCAGGAACATTGCTCATGCTTCTTTTGAGTGGTGTCTGTTCATGTCTCTGCCCAGCAAGGAGACTACTCAGAGGCACTGGCAGCAGAAATGCATTATTTTCATTATTATCCAGAGTTCTGTAGCAGTTGCAATCTCACACAGATGTAGTAAGTGTCCTTTTTTACTTTTTTTTTCTACTCTGCAAGTCCCGTGTTGCTCAGACTTCTTACACTGGAGTGACTTCGGGTATGGGGTCTTTAGGCAACTCTAGCTGTCTGTGTGGTCCAGGGATCACTGTGTAGGCTTTGGTGGGGACATTAGGAAGTCCACAATTCCCACTCTTTTATCTGTGGTCTTTACCAGCTCCTTCATATTTAGTTCCTTTCCTCCCGAAAGATAAGCTGCTGAATCTGCATAACTGGGCAGCTCTGACCCTAGTTCTCACTGCTAATTTAAGGAGTCCTACCTTGCACATGTAGGAAGAGAAGCAGGAGCCCACAGGTCACAGCATTCAGCCAGCCAGGAAGTCTTTCCAGTGTCATGGTCGGCAGCATAGCTCTGTGTCATGGACAGGAAAGAAAAGATGTGGAACTTGTGTAAGCAGGAACTTGGACCTAAAATAAAGTAGGTGGAAACCCAGCAGGGTGGGGCAAAGTTCTTCTAGTCCAGGAGGTGCAGACTAACCAGCAGCAAAGCAATCTTTGTTCCCGCTCTTTGGCCTTCTAGAAAGGGATATCATGGCATCTCAAGTCCTTCTGTACTACCAGAAATCCTGTATGCAAACTTAAATAAATTCAAACCATGATAGCTCTCCTTGTACTCAGTGGTCAGAGGTCAGTGTTGTGTAGATGGGCAACAGAAAGCTATAATAGGGTAAGCTGGGGTGCAGTGCTCCTCTGAATAGGTAAATACTGAAGATGCCACAGATGGAGAGATCTGAGAGCTGTGACCATTACAGTGATGTTAGGATCTACTAGGACCCCATGCACAGGTTGTGGCTGTTTCATTCAAACACTGCAACTCGGACACGTTTTAAGTCTCATCCCCTATTCACACTTCCTCTATAATCTGTTTCCTCTTTTAACCAGCTCTTGCTCAGATAAACTTCATAGTTCTTTATTGACTTGAGAAACACTTTTAATTTTTTTCAATGTATTTCTTTATTGTGTATGTGTTTACATGTATGTGTGAATACCATGGCACACATGTGGAAAACAACTTCCACCAGTCAAAACTCTTCTCTCACTATGTGGGTATGGTGATCCATTTCAAGTCCTCTGGCCTTCTAGAAAGTTCCTCTACCCATTGAGTCACCTCCTGGCATCTACTTAAATACTTAATGGAGCCCTGCTCATCCCAACACTGAGGACATTCTGGGCTCTCACAGTCTACAGTCAAGCTGAAGATACAGGTCTGTACCGGGAGTTTAATAATCCCAGATAATCCTGGCAGAACACATTGAAGAGTACAGGGTTAGGAGCTCCCACAAGGCCCGGCTGACCACTTGGAGAAAGCGATACAGGGATCAACCTCAAGCCTGTGAGAATTTACCTTTGCTCTGTCTTTCCAGACCCTCATAATCTATGGACTCATGGCTCAACACTGCAGAACTTCCTTCCTGGTGTTTCTCTGAGCATGACACAGCCATGCCTTTCCCCATCCAAACTTGCTATTGTTTCAATGTCGTGGCTGCAATGCACCCTTGTGCAATCTTACTGGCTGCTCCTCTTTCTGCCCTCAATTCCTTGACCAAATGCAATGATGGGTTGTTGAATTGAGGTTTTCAGCTCCTTCTTACTCAGGGTCAAGGAATCTGCTTCTCCGTGTTTCTTGGGCTTTCTGCTGCTTCTTTTTGGTATAAGACTTTTTCTCAGCTCAGCTGGTGTGCTGGTTAGAATGTGAATGGCCCCTAAAGACTCATATATTTGAATGTTTGGTTCCCAGTTGGGGGACTGTTTAGGAGGGATTAGGAGGGAGGTGCGGTCTTGTTGGAGAAGGTGCAATACTGGGGGTGGGTTTGAAGTTCCAAAAACCCATGCCAGGCCCAGTCTAACTCTGGCTCTTGCTGGTGGATCAGGGTGTAATTTTTCAGCTACAGCTAGAGCCCACAGCATCACGCCTGCCTGTTGCCATGCACCCACTAGGAAGGTTGTCATGTACTCATTCTTTGAAACTATAAGGAAGCCCCAATTAAATATTTTATATTATAAGTTGTCTTGGTTATGGAGTCTCTTCACAGCAATAGAACAGTGATTAAGACAGCTGGGGGGAGGGGTGGAACTCATGTGCTTTGTCATTCACTTTGTTATTCAGAGACCCTCTGTTGGTAATTGCCAAAGCCATAGCAGATATGTGGAATGAAGATGTTTAGGCACATTTTTATGGAAGGAAGCAGAGAGTGAGTACAGGTGCAAGTGGGAGGGGGAGGCAGAGGCTCAAATTCTATTAAAATACCTGCAATGAGACACTCCTCTACACCCATTCAATAATATCAGCCTTAGGAGTCACAAGGTCAAATGGTTACAAAGATATGAAGTCACTGGCCCTCATACATGTCTGGAGGAGATGCAAAGTGATACAGTCATAGAAGACAGTTTGGCACTTTCATTAAAAGTTAAACACACATGTGTTATATGATTCAGCAATTTTTCTCTTGGATCTTTAGTCCAATGGGGGAAAAATATTGCTTTCAAAAACCTATGTTTGAACCGGGTCCTGTGCTCATTGCATGAGTTGGCTGTTTGAAACCTGGGGCTTATGCAGGGTCGCTTGGCTCGGCCTGGGAGGAGTGTACTGGACCTACCTGGACTGAGTCTACCAGGTTGATCTCAGTCCTTGGGGGAGGCTTTTCCCTGGAGGAGGTGGGAATGGGGGAGTTGGCTGGGGGAAGGGGAGAGGGGCGGGAGCGGGGAGAACAAGGGAATCCATGGCTGATATGTAGAACTGAATTATATTGTAAAACAAACAAACAAAAAAAACAAACAAAAAAAACCCCTATATTTGAGATGTTCCTAAGATCTTGATTAAAAGTAGTCAAAATTTGGTTATTCAGGTGTACATCAACTGGAGAGGGGGTAAAATGTGTTGCCTGCATATGTGGAATGGAATGGCACTGTTAACAGAAAGACAACATGCTTGAATAATTTGTTCCTAGTAGCAGTCACAAATGATTCATTTTCCAGGATAGAATAGCCAGGGCCCAGATGATTTTAAATTCTATGGAGTTTTCAATCTGCTCCTCACAGAGCAGTCAAGGGGTTGCAGGGAGCAGAGATGAGGCAATAATTAGCATAAAGAATCACTAGCTAAATTTTTCCAATGAAAGAATTATTCTCATTCTTGAAGTGTGGTTTGTTGCTTATCTCAAACTCTTATGCAAATTTACCCAGTTATGCTGGTGAAAATTAAATTTGTTTGTATAGAAATCATTTGATGATAAAGCTTTCCAATGATAAGTGGGTTACATAGTGTCTAAAAACTGTCTTGTCCATCAGTAGAAGTGCATACCTCACAGAGGTGTGTTTACAACAGGAGCTCAGTAACGCCTTCAGGCTCTTGTGCAAGTATCAGGCACAGCTCATCTGTACATAAAAGAAGGGCTCTTTCTCTGCATAGCTGTAGAGTCCAGGCTAGAGTATTCTCTTTTCTCTCCTACCGCCTCGTGTTCAAGAGAGAGCATTGCGAGAATCTTCACTGATGTTTTATTGGTTTAAAACAGAAAATGAGAGAAGGACTGGGTATCACTTTTCCAGGTCAGAGAGTAGTTGCACACCCCTGTAATCTTAGGCCCCCAGACAAGAGAACTGTATTGTGTTTCAGGCCATGCTGGGCTGTGAAGTGAATTTTAGGACAATTAGTCCAACATATGGAGACCCTTTCTCAAAATAAACAAATTACATAAGGCATTCCTGTAAGATGAATTGCTAAATGGTCTTATTTATAAAAATCCCAGACCAGATATTGGGGTGAAAGCCAACAGATCAGAGGAACAGAACAAGCCACATCCACAAGTTCTTACCCTAGGAAATCCTCAGCCCAAGAAAGAGAGTTACTTCCTGTATATCCACACCTATATGCCCTTCTGTCCCTGCCCTCTTACTTCCTTTCTCTGCCCAGCTACATCACTTTCTTCTCCCCCCCAGCTCTATCACTTCCTACCTGTCTGTACAGACCTCCAGACCTCTATGGTTAACTAGTGCTGAGAATTAAAGGTGTGTGCCACCATGCCTGGCTCTGTTCCCAGTGTGGCCTTGAACTTACAGTGATCTGGATGAATCTTTGCCTCCTGAATGCTATCACTACCTGACCTCTATGTTTAATATAGTGGCTGGCTATTTCCTCTGATTCTCAGATAGGCTTTATTGGTGTGCACAAATAAAATATTACCACACATTCCCATCTACCCCTATGCTTGGTACTGTGCTCACTTGGGGTGAGTACAGGAGGGAGCACAGGCTGCGGTGGGAGGACTTGAACTCTAACCCCACAGTAGCTTGGAGCTATAAAACAGTGCACACCTGATCCCGTCCTTCTTTGATACTCTCTCCACACCTGGACATATGCTTCTTGTAGGGTGCTGTGGATATCGTTCTGTATAAATAAAACACTGATTGGCCAGTAGCCAGGCAGGAAGTATAGGCGGGACAAGGAGAGAGGAGAATTCTGGGAAGTGTAAGGCTGAGGCAGAGAGACACTGCCAGCCTCCGCCATGACAAGCAGCATGTGAAGACACCAGTAAGCCACGAGCCACGTGGCAAGGTATAGATTTATAGAAATGGATTAATTTAAGATATAAGAACAGTTAGCAAGAATCCTGCCATCGCCATACAGTTTATAAGCAATATAAGTCTCTGTGTTTAATTGGTTGTGTCTGAGTGGCTATGGGACTGGTGGGTGACAGAGATGTGTCCTGACTGTGGGCCAGGCAAGAAAACTCTAGCTATAGTAGGGCAGAGATCAGAAAGGTGAATTCTGCCATTGTCTCTCAGAACTGTAGTTTGAGGGCCAGGGGGTCTGCAGTGAAACATGGCTTTAGCAGGTCACCAAACTCAGAGATGACCTTGAAGACCTGAGGCCATTCAAGATGAGGGAATAAAATCAGGTCCCAGACCTAACTTTAGGTGTTATATCTAAAAAGTGAACTCTTCCACGCACAATTATTAATTCATCCCATGATGCTCATATCCATCTCAAGAGATCTCACACTTAGTGTAGCTGATTTTGGTTTCTAATTTTGCTTTGAAAACCATAAGGTCAAAAGGTCATAGAGATGATGTAATTGGTTCAAAGTTGTAAGGCCTCTTTATTCTCTACCATTGGTCCCCTTTCTACACAAAACCACTATTCAACAAAAGTGAGAATCCCAATTCCTTCTTGACTCCAAGGCTGTAACCAGAGCATCTGAGTCTGTCTGTTGACATCCTGACATGTTTGACAGCAGCTGTACAAGAATTATGCAGGGAGGGACTGACTCATTCTTCTATTAAGGGAGAAAAAATTTTCAACATCCCTAACTGAGCATGTGCACCCTGCAAATCTCATAGTGTATACTGTGTGAATTGTGGCCAGTATGAAACTGTTCCTACTTCCCCATGCTGAAAAGTGACAGTTATAGGAACCATCCCACCTCCTCACATGATTCTAAAGACAATGGGGATCATATGTACAATTTGCTGACCAAGGAGAACACTCCCCTGGTGTGAGGCAGAGGGGTATGGATTGTGTCCCTTGAGATCCTCAGCATCTCAAGGACCTTTCTCCAAAACTGACCACATACTCAGACACAAAGCAAGTCTCAACAAATACAAAAAACATGGAAATAACACCTTGAATCCTATCTGACCACCATGGATTAAAGCCTGATATCAACAGCAACAGAAACAGTTTAAAGTCATAGAAACTGAACAACTCTCTACTTAATGAAAAATGGGTCAAGACAGATTTTACAAAGAAATAACAGACTTTCTAAAATTGAATGAAAATGAATACATAACATATTGAAACTTATGGGACATGTTGAAGGCAACTTTGTAACACTAAGTACCTACATAAAATATTGATCAATCTCATACTAGTAACTCAGCAGCTCACTTGAAAGATCTACTAGAACAACAACAAAAAGAAAGAAATCACATTCAGTAGGAGTAGATGGCAAGGTGTAATCAAACTCAGGGATGAAATTAATAATATAGAAACAGACAAAAAGTAATACAAAGTATCAATGAAATGAAGAGTTGGTTCATTGAGAAAATCAATAATATTGATTAATCCTTATCAAAAACCAAAACCTAATAGGTAGAGACTGAAGATCCAAGTTAACAAACTAGAAATGAAAAGCAATAAACACGAAAGGAATCCAGAGAATTATAAGAACATACTTTAAAAACTTGCATTCCACTAAGCTGGAAAACTAAAAGAAAAACTAAAATTGATAATTTTCTCAATACATACTACTTACCAAAGTTAAATCAAGGTCAGTTAAGCAATTTAAACAGACCTATAACCCCTAGTGAAACAGAAGCTGTCATTAAAAGCATTCCAACCAAAAAAAGGCTAGAGCCAGATGGTTTTAGTGTAGAATTCTACCAGACTTTCAAGAAGAGCTAATACCAATACTCCTTAAGTTACTCCACAAAATAGAAACAGAAGGAACATTGTCCAGTTCATTTCACAAAGCCACAATTACCCAAGACCCAAACCACTTAAAGGCTCAACAAAGAAAGAGAATTACAGACCAATTTTTCTCATAAATATAGATGTAAAAATATTCAATAAATTACACACAAACCAAATCCAAGAATACATAAAATCATCATCTACCATGATCAAATAGGCTTCATTACAGAGATGCAGGGATGGTTCAACATAGGTAAACTGATAAATGTAATCCACCAAATAAACTAACTGAAAGAAAAAAAATTCTCATGATCATCTCATTAGCTATAGAAAAGGCCTTTACAAAATTCAACACGCCTTCGTTATAGAAGTCCTGAGAAGATTAGGAGCATACCTCAAAATAGTAAAGGCTCTTCACAGGAGGCCATAGCCAATACCAACTTAAAAGGAGAGAAAATAAAAGCAATTCTACTAAAATAAAAAACAAGTCAAGATTGTCCACTATCTTCATACAGATTTAATATAGCACTTGAATTCTAAGCTAGAGCAATAATAATAACAGCTGAAGGAAATCAAGGAGATATAAATTGTACAGGAAGGTGTCAAAGTACTTGTATTTGCAGATGATATGACAGTATGCATAAAGGACCTCAAAAAATTGTACCAGAAAACTCCTAGAGCTGATAAACACTTTCAGCAAAGTAGCTGGGTATAAAATTAACTCACAAAAATCAGTTGCCCTTCTATTTACAAAGGACAAATGGATAGCTGGGTATAAAATTAACTCACAAAAATCAGTTGCCCTTCTATTTACAAAGGACAAATGGACTGAAAAAGAAATCAGGGAAATAACTTTCTCAATAGCCTCAAATAATATAAAATATCTTGAGGTAATTCTAATGAAGCAAGCAAAAGACTTGTATAATAAAAAATAAAAAAAGTCATTGAAGAAATAAATTGAAGAACATATCAGAAGAGGGAAATATCATAGTTCAGTAGGATTAACATAGTAAAAAATGATCATCCTATGAAAAGGAATCTATAGATACAATGTAACTTCCACCAAAATTCTAAGGTAATTCTTCACAGAATTGCTAAGGATAATTTCCAACCTCATTTGGAAACAACAACAACAATAACACCCAAAATAGCCATGGGGCTGACTTGGGCCCTCTGCACATGTGTTGCAGCTGTGTGACTTAGTTTTTTAGGGGGGCATCTGGCAGAGGGAGTGGGGCTGTCTCTGACTCTGTTGCCTGCTCTTAGGACCCTTTCCTCCTATTGGGTTCCTCATCCAGTCTTAATAGGAAAGGAGGTGTCTAGTCTTGCTGCAACTTGATATCCCATGGCTGGCTGATATACAAGGAAGGCCTGCACTTCTCTTAAGGGAAGGGAGAGGGAATGGGTTGAGGAAAGGGGAGAGGTTTGGAGGAGGGACTGTAAGGAGAGGAGGGAGGGAGAGGAAACTGTGATCATGCTGGGAAAAATTAATCAATTGATTGATTAATTAATTAAAGAAACCTAGCTTTTAGATAGCTAAAAGAATACTGAATAATAAAAGAACAACTGGAGGTATCTCCATTTCAAGTTGTACTACAGAGTTATAGTAATAAAAAACAGCATGGTACTCATATAAAAACAGATACGTTGATCAATGAAATTGAACTGAAGACCCAGATGTACGTCCACACACCTATGGACACCCAATTTCTGACAAAGAGGCCAGAAGTACACTCTAGAAAAAAGACAGAATCTTCAACAATTGGCGCTGGTCAAACTGGATGGCTGCATGTAGAAGACTCCAAATAGGTACATGCTTATCACCCTGAATAAAACTCAACATCCAATGGATCAAAGACCTCGATCTAAAATCAGATACACTGAACCTGATAGAAGAGAAAGTGGCAAGTAGCTTTGAACTAATTAATACAGGAAAAGACTTTTTGAAGAGAATCCCATCAGCACAGGCACTAAGATCAACAATTAGTAAATAGGACCTCATGAACTTCTATAAGGCAAAAGACACCATCAGTCTTACAAAGTGGCAGTCTACAGAATGGGACAATTTTTTTTTTTACCAACTTCACATCTGATAGGGAGCTAATATTAAAAATATTTAAAGAACTTAAGAAACTAAATATTAAGAAAACAAATAAGCCAACTAAAAATGGGGTTCAGATCTAAAAGAGATAATTCTCAATAGAGGAAACTCAAATGGCTGAGAAACACTTTAAAATGTGCAACATCCTTAGCACATTTAACATCAGGGAAATGCAAATCAAAACTATTTTGAGATTTCATCTTACACCTGTGAGAAAGACTAAGATCAACAAAACAAGTGACAGCTCATGTTGGTCAAGATGTGAAGTAAGAGGAAGACTCATCCATTGCTGGTGGGAGTGCAAACTTGTACAGCCACTATGGAAATCAGTGTGGCAGCTCCTCAGGAAGATGGCAATGGATCTGCCTCAAGATCCAGCTATACCTCTACTAGGCATATACCCAAAGATGCTTCATCCTAGCACAGAGACACCATCTTCATTGCTGCTCAAGTTATAATAGTCAGAAATTGGAAACAACCCAGATGTCCCTCAATGTCAAGATGAATGGATAAAGAAACTGTGGTATATTTACATAATGAAGTATTACTCATTTGTTAAAAACATGATATCATGAAATTTGCAGGCAAATGGATGGAACTTGAAATAAATCATCCTGAGTATGGTATCCTAGACACAGAAAGGCAAATATTGTATGTATTTGTTTATACATGGACATTAGCTGTTAAGTCAGTGATAACCATGCTACAATCTGTGGCACCACAGAGAGAAGATATAGAGCAAGAAACTAGAGGGAACAGTTTGATCTCATTAGGAAAGGGAAATATAATAGATAATTATGGATGGATGGATGGGGGGCTGGAATGGGAGGTTCAAGTGGTGAGAGTGATTGGAGGTGGTTTGAGGGAGTGAATATGGGAAGAGACAGCAAAAACTTAGGGGCATTTGAGGGGTAGTAGGTAGTCTAATAGAGTAGATACTCTCTAATATATATATCATATATGTATTTATGCATATAATTTCAAATATATTTCATACATGAAAGTATTTTTTTATTTTATTTATTTTATTTTACAATACTGTTTAGTTCTACATAAGAGTCATAGATTTCCTTGTTCTCCCCCTTCCTTCCTTCCTCCCCTTCCCCCCAGCACATCCCCCTTTCCCAGCACCTCCAGATCAAGGCCACCCCCGAGGACTGAGATCAACCTGATAGACTCAGTCCAGGCAGGTCCAGTCCCCTCCTCCCAGATTGAGCCAAGCGTCCCTGTATAAGTCCCAGGTTTCAAGCAGCTATCTCATGCAGTGAGCCCAGGACCTGGTACCACTGCCTAGATGCCTCCCAAACAGATCAAGCCAATCAACTGTCTCACCTATTCAGAGGGCCTGATCCAGTTGGGGGCCACTCAGCCTTTGGTTCATAGTTCATGTGTTTCCGTTCGTTTGGCTATTTGTCCCTGTGCTTTATCCAACCTATGTTTCAACAATTCTCGCTCATATAAACCCTGCTCTTTCTCGCTAATTAGACTCCCAGCGCTCCACCCGGGGCCTATCCATGGATGTCTGCATCCAGATTCCTCAGTTCTTGGATGGGGTTTCTGGCACAACTATTAGAGTGTTTGGCCATCCTATCACCAGAGTAGGTCAATCCCGGCTGTCTCTCGACCATTGCCAGCAGTCTTTTGTGGGGGTATCTTTGTGGATTTCTGTGGGCCTCTCTAGCACTTTGTTTCTTCCTTTTCTCATGTGGTCTTCATTTACCATGGTCTCCTATTCTTTGTTCTCCCTCTCTGTTCTTGATCCAGCTGGGATCTCCTGCTCTCTTTCCCTCGACCCTCGCCGTTCATTGCTCCCACTCATGTCCAGACTGTTCATGTAGATCTCATCCATTTCTCCATCATTGGGTGATCCCTGTGTCTTTCTTCGGGTCCTGTTTTCCAGGTAGCCTCCCTGGTGATGTGAGTAGCAGTCCAGTCATCCTTGTTCCACATCTAGTATCCTCCTATGAGTGAGTACATACCATATTTGTCTTTCTGAGTCTGGGTTACCTCACTCAGGATGATTTTTCTAGATCCATCCATTTGCCTGCAAACCTCATGATGTCATTGTTTTTCTCTGCTGAGTAGTATTCCATTGTGTATATGTGCCACAATTTATTTATCCATTCTTCAGTTGAAGGGCATCTAGGTTGTTTCCGGGTTTTGGCTATTACAAACAATGCTGATATAAACATAGCTGAGCAAGTGCTCTTGTGGTATGATTGAGCATTTCTTGGGTATATGCCCAAGAGTGTTATAGCTGGATCTTGGGGCAGATTGATTCCCAATTTTCTAAGAAAGCACCATATTGATTTCCAAAGTGGTTGTACAAGCTTGCATTCCCACCAGCAGTGGAGGAGAGTTCCTCCAGTTCCACATCCTCTCCAGCATAAAGTGTCCTCAGTGTTTTTGATCTTAGCCATTCTGACAGGCGTAAGGTGGCATCTCAGAGTTGTTTTGATTTGCATTTCCCTGATGATTAGGGATGTTGAGCAATTCCTTAAATGTCTTTCAGCCATTTGAGTTTCCTCTGTTGAGAATTCTCTGTTTAGTTCTATAGTCCATTTCTTAATTGGACTGTTGGCCGTTTTGATGTCTAATTTCTTGAGTTCCTTATATATTCTGGATATCAGTCCTCTGTCAGATGTGGGGTTGGTGAAGATCTTTTCCCATTCTGTAGGCTGTCGCTTTGCCTTGTTGACTGTATCCTTTGCTCTACAAAAGCTTCTCAGTTTCAAGAGGTCCCATTGATTGATTGTTTCTCTCAGTGCCTGTGCTATTGGTGTTATATTTAGGAAGTGATCTCCTATGCCAATGCGTTCAAGACTACTTCCTACTTTCTCTTCTAGCAGGTTCAGAGTAGCTGGATTTATGTTGAGGTCCTTGATCCACTTGGACTTAAGTTTTGTGCATGGTGACATATATGGATCTATTTGCAGCCTTCTACATGTTGATATCCAGTTATGCCAGCACCATTTGTTGAAGATGCTTTCTTTTTTCCATTGTACACTTTTGGCTTCTTTGTCAAAAATTATATGTCCATAGGTGTGTGGGTTAATGTCAGTGTCTTCAATTCGATTCCATTGGTCCACATGTCGGTTTTTATGCCAATACCAAGCTGTTTTAATTACTGTAGCTCTATAGTAGAGCTTGAAGTCAGGGATTGTGATGCCTCCAGAGGTTGTTTTATTGTACAGGATTCTTTGGCTATCCTGGGTTTTTTGTTTTTCCATATGAAGTTGAGTATTATTCTTTCCAGGTCTGTGAAAGGCTATCACTCTCCCCATACTTATTCAATATAGTACTTGAAGTTCTAGCCAGAGCAATAAGACAACATAAGGAGATTAAGGGGATACAAATTGGAAAGGAAGAAGTCAAGCTTTCCCTATTTGCAGATGACATGATAGTATACTTGAGTGACCCCAAAGATTCCACCCAGGAACTGATAAAGCTTATAAACACCTTCAGCAACATAGCAGGATACAAGATCAACTCAAAAAATCAGTAGCCCTCCTATATACAATGGACAAAGAAGCTGAGAAGGAAATCAGAGATACATCAGCCTTTACAATAGCCACAAATGACATAAAATACCTTGGAGTAACACTAACCAAGCAAGTGAAGACCTATATGACAAGAACTTTAAGTCCCTGAAAAAAGAAATTGAAGAAGATGTCAGAAAATGGAAAGATCTCCCATGCTCATGGATAGGCAGGACCAACATAGTAAAAATGGCAATTTTACCAAAAGCAATCTACAGATTCAATGCAATCCCCATCAAAATACCAACACAATTCTTCACAGACCTGGAAAGAATGAAAGTAATTTTAAAAAATTGCCAAAATATGGGGGAGACAAGGTTCCAATTGGCCTTCCTTTTCATGAAATGAAGCTTCAGGTACCAGGATAAGGTTATGACTAACTGTGTTGTTGGCCAAAAAAGTCCCATGGGAATCCCTAAAGAAACCAGGTTGTTGCCAATACTATAGGTTAATCTCCACAAACTAGCAAGGCTCCACTGCTGAAGACAACACCCACACAACCCATGAACATGCAGGGGTCCAGCTGGTGCCTACATAGAGCCTTCACTTCTACACTTTAGTGTCTTTGGTGCAGGAAAACATGCAACAAAACAAGAAATGTAAACAGCAAACCAGCCACAAGCCCTTTGATCTGCATTGATGTCCTACTTGCAAGATATACTAGGGAAATAGTGGAACAAAGCTTGTGGGAGTAACCAACCAATACCTGGTTTGACTTAAGGCCCACTCCATGAGATGGAACCCATGATCAACACTGCTTGGGTGACCAAGAACCAGACACTAGATATACCCCAGGGACCTAGGGTAAAACCAAGTACTATTGGTCTGGAAAAGGAAACAGACAAAGATAAAGAGTAGTGATTAAATGACTCCTAATAATATTCTGCTATACTCATAAGTCAGTGCCTTGCTTAGCCATCATCAGAGAAATGGCCTCCTACTGCAAATATGAACAAATGCAGGTGCAGGGACCCACAAGCAGACATTGCACAGATGGTGAGAGACCTCAGAACACTCAGTCCTAAATAGGGTGTCTCCATCAAATTCTCCCCTCAGAGCTCAGGGAACTCTACAGAAGAGGAGGCAGAAAGAGCGTAAGAGCCAGAGGGAATGGAGGACACCAAGAAAACAAAGCTCACATGAACTCACAGAGACCAAAGCAGCCTGCAGAAGTCTGGACCAGGTCCTCTTAGTATATATTATAGCTTCAAGTTTAGTGTTTTTATGGGATTCCTGAGTGTGTGAGTGAGTGGATTTGATTCTAGTGCCTTCTCTTGGGTTCTTTTCCTTGATTGGTTTGTTCTGTCCAGCTTTGATGTGATAGTTTTTGATTTATCATATTATGTGTTATTTTGTCATATTTTAATATTATCTCTTAGAAGTCTGTTCTTTTCTAATGAAAGAAGCAAGGGAGTGGATCCACATGGAAGGGGAGGGGGAGGAACTGGGAGGAATGTGTGTGAGGAACCATAATCAGGATATAGTGAGTGAGAAAAGAATCTATTTTCAATAAAAGGGGGAAAAGAAATTTTAAAAAGAAAAAAACAAAGTAAAAAAGTTGAAAATGGCTCCTCAATAAAAAAGTGCATATATGGAAATAAAAGTTTACAGAATCACTTGCAAATGGACACCACTTCTACACACCCAGGTAATCAGTGTTGGCAAAGACATGATGTTATTGGAGCCTCACACATGGCTGGAAGAGATTCAAAATGGTATAGTCATTTTGAAAGTCAGGTTGGCAATTTCTTCAAAAGTTAAACACATATTCGGGCTTAGATTCAATAAATCTACTCTCTGGTTTATAGCTCAAGGATGTGAAAATATATCACAGATACTTATGCTTGAAATGTTCATAACTGCTTGATTAAAAATAGTTTAAAAACAAGACTCCCTCAGGTGTGCACTGTTGAGTGCTGTTCCAGACTGTGACTTGCACCAAGACACTCTTGTACAAGGAGCAGTTGACTGTATTTTGAGAATGGAGGATGACCTGCACCCTGTTAGACACATAACCCCTGAGGTCATGCTGTCCTGTGGTTGGCCTTCAATACAGTGGACTAAAAATGAAAAGCTTGTTAATCCACAAAAAATTCTCCTTGAGGTCAGAAGTAGAAGTGTGGGGCTATCTCGATGTCTAGGATGAAGGAATCAATGTCTCATTAACACACAAAAAATTCTCTGTAGAGGAATACAGGTTGAGCACAATTTTGTACCTTCAGACAATGATATCAAGTACAAGGCAGGACATTTATTAGTTAGGTCAAAAGAACACAGTGACAACAATTAGGTAAGAATGAAAGTCATGCATATGAACTATCAATGTGAAGATGGGGACCAGCAAATTGAAAAAAGCCAGGATGACCAATCCTTACAAAGACAGGTTGTCAGGGAAACAGGGGACAGGAATCTCCTCTACTGGACATGTCTGAACCTTCTGACATTCTCATCCTACTTGTATGACACACCCTACAGTCAAACATCTTCATAGATGTGCTGTGTAGGTATGGGCATCACAGAGTCAGCAGAACCCTTTGAGGTAAGAACAAAATTCAGCAGACACAAAGGAACCAGCTCTACTCCTCTGGGTGTACACACACACACACACACACACACACACACACACACACACACACAAAGAGAGAGAGAGAGAGAGAGAGAGAGAGAGAGAAACATGTACACAGACATACACAGATGCACACACAGAGAAACACGCACACAAGACATACACAGACACACACATACAGACACTCCCAAGACACACCCAGGTACACACACAGAGCCTCAAGCTCAAAAAAAAACCTAATAAATACCCAGACCTACTTTGATAAAATTTATACCACTTGCCAGCTTAGGACAGAAGAAGATTACATTTATCAATTGTCTTAAATATTGTTGGTGACATTTGATTTACAAACACAATAGGCAGAGGCATTTTCCATCATTCACAACCTTAATGGCTGATATGGGGACCTCTAGGTGCTATGTTCTGAAAGTTTATGCATCACAGAAGTTCAAAGCTAGTTTCAAATGGGATGTTAATGGGAGTCAGGTCTTTAGGAGTTGTCACAGGGCATAGGAGATCAAAAAAAGCCAGAACAGAGAATTGGATCTAGGGTCTGGCACAAGATAGATAAGTATCTACCACTGAGCAGTATTCCCAGAATCTGGGGGAGGGGGATATTTGTTCCTTAATAATTTCAAATGTGAACACAATGTGTCCACATCTTGAACACCATTATGTATACCATCTGCCCAGTTGAAGACACTGGTTCAATCTTTTACAAAGAGAGCTAGCTCTCACCATATAGCAATACACTGGTATAGTCAACATGAGCTTCATGCTCTCCAAAACTATGAACACACTTCTATTGTTTACAAGACACACATCTTATAATACATACTTGTTTACACATGTATATAGCATATATATTCTTGAGATGCAGCATATGCATATAGAATGGGTAGGCCTTTAGTTCCTGAGATCACTAAACCCTCCTGCTTTAGTCTTCCAATGAGCTGAGTCACAGACATCTATCTCAGGACTGAATTAGCTAGCAGCTTGAACTGATGAGCACAGCAGGGCTGAAACTCTTCAGAAGTGCTGTAAGTCATTTGTAGATAAAAGAAAACTTGGTGGTTGGTAAGAAATGGTCATGGAAATTTAACACCCAACCAGCTCCAGTGTAGACAGTTACCCTAAAGATTCTAAAGGGGCACAGAGAAGAATTGGATATAGGGTCTTACACATGTCAGATAAGTGCTCTACCACTAAGCTGTAATCCCAGAACACTGGGGTTTTTTAATTCTTTGGTAATTTCATACATGAATACAAGGTGTCATATGCATTCCTACCCCCATCACACCTGAGTTGCTGCATACTTTCACCATATTCTCCTTCCAACTTCAATATTTCTTCTTCTTCTTCTTCTTCTTCTTCTTCTTCTTCTTCTTCTTCTTCTTCTTCTTCTTCTTCTTCTTCTTCTCCTCCTCCTCCTCCTCCTCCTCCTCCTCCTCCTCCTCCTCCTCCTCACCCTCTTCCTCTTTCTCCTCCTCCTCTTCCTTTCCTCTTCCTCCTCCTCCTCTTCCTCCTTCTCTTCTTCCTCCTCCTCCTCCCCCTCCACCCTCTTTTATAGCTCACTATGTCAAATTAGATTTTTTTTTATCACTTTTTTGCTTCTTTTTCTTTCTTTTTTTTTCAAGACAGGGTTTCTCTGTGGAGCGCTGGCTGTCCTGTAACTCACTCTATAGCCCACCCTGGCCTCAACACAGAGATCCACCTGCCTCTGTCTCTCCAGTACTAAGATTAAAGGTGTGTGCCACTGCCACTACCCAGCCATTTTTTTGTACTTTTTAATGTGGAGACAGACCATAATTAAATTTCCCAGCCTTTCCCGGAGCTAGTTCTATAGCTCAAGTTGTTCTTAACTTATGTACCCTTGCCTCAGTCCTCTGTGTAGCTGGCATTGTAAATTTGTGTCATCTGATCTGGCTTTATTTCATTTTTTAAGATGCTGGACATCACATCCATGGCCTTGTACATAGGGAGAAGGTCTCTACTCCTGCTCTACCCCTAGCCTCACAACTTTTTAAATTGTTTAACACATGTGTCTCATGACTTAGCAATTCTGCTTTAGGTTGTAAATCCAAAAATTGAACACATGTGATCACATGAAATCATGTGTGATAATATCCGTACAGCTTTATCAAAACCCAAACAAAGGATGAGAGGCCCATGTTTATAATTCAACCACCCAGGAAGCCAAGCAGTATGATTATGAGGTCAGGGCCTACCTGTGTTATGTAGAGAACTTTTCTCAAAAAAGAAGAGCAAATAAGCAAGTGAAACAGTTGTGCATAGATTTGGTAAATAGATAGAATGTGTCATGTGCATACTTGGATGGCTTTTCACCATAAAAGGAAAAGAAAACATTATTTGAAGTGATATGGCCAGTCAGAAATACTTATATTGGATTAGAGACAAACTCCCAATATAGCAACATAAATAATGCCACGTGTACTTTGAAACAGGGTTAAAGGAAGTGAACAAGAACAAAGGGGCCTGAGGAAAGCATTTTGGGAAGTGAGAGGTGCTCTTCTAAATATGATGTGGTGGCTCTTGCATGCCTTGAGAATTTTCTCAGATTTACTAAACCATACACCTAAAAGAGATTAATTGCATCTAAGCAAACTATAGTAGTTTGAGGAATAGTTCATAGGTAGAGTATTTGCCTAACATGCACAAGCCCTAAAAACAATCTCTAACCCCATAAAACAATCTACACTCAAGCTACTAAAAATGAGATAATTATTAAAAGTCTAAAACACATTCTGACTCCCCATTGGAAGTTTAGTGTGTATGTACAGAACTAAAAAGCAGAGGCAAGCTAGCAGTAGGAACATCAATAAATGCTCTACAGATAGAATGGAAACAACCTGCATGGTCATCTCACTAACAGGAAAATCTTCCCTGTCCCCAGTTCAGGTCAGCAGGGACCTAATGTTGTCCTTGGGATGCTATTGTTTACACTTTCTACCAGGAGAGAGCACAAGATGTAATCCTTGTTATCTTCAGCCAGAGACCTGTTTCTCTCCACACAGCAAATCTGTGGGCATCTGGACCCCGGATTTCTCAATCTACAAAACTGTAATTTGTTACTGTTTATAAGTTACTGAGGTTATGGTTTCTGTTTTATTTCTGAGATGTGAGTCTTGTTATCTTTCCCTGGATTTATGTAATCCTCCTGCCTCACCCTCCAAGAATCTGAGGCTACAGACACTTAGAGTCCAGTTTGTAGTTTATTGTCTATGGGAATAGCATTGTGATTTATGAAGGCAACGGAGTTTAGGGAAATCAGGTTTTCTACTGGCAACTGACAGATATGAAAAAGCACGAACTTGCTGAGAAAGGACATGGGATTTCCCACAGTCAACAGTGTCTGAAGCTTCTGTTTCATTTGAAGAGGGTCTGAGGCTTGGAAAGGAGGAGAGAGAGAGGATGGGGAGAAGATGAGGGGAAGAAGGAAGGAAGGAAATAATGGAAGGAAGAAAGAAAGGAAGGAAGAAAGAGTGAGGGAAAGAGGGAACTAAAAATTTAAACAAATAATTAAGTTAGGAAGGAAGGAAAGAAGAAGGCTAATCCCTGAAATGTTAAAGAAGATGGGGACACTTCAGGACTCACACGTCCATACTGTTATGGGAGCATTTACTGAGTCTAATAAAGTTTGCCCAGACAGATAAGGAATAATGCACAAAGGGTTTGTCATACAAATCTGAAAGGGAAAATCCTGAGATTAGAAGTGTTTATGTGAGTGTTGAAACAAATAAAAATAAATGAATTGACTTTGTAACCTCAGGATGACCCCATCTGCCCTCAACCACACACATCTTTCCTGTCACAGGGCCCTAAAGCTCTGTGTGCTTGTTCTGAGTCCCCTTTAGTTCCTGGATCTTCTGGGGGCAGAGTCTATGTCCAGAACTGCAGTCTTCTGGCCTCTAGGGCTCCGCCCACTGCAGGCTGGATGTCCAGCTGCAGGTTCTGCTCATCATGCTCCAACCCTGGCTGGCAGGGTAGACCCTCACTGTTGAGGTTCTTCTTGATATACCACCCAGCAGGGAATGGTAAGATCTCTCTCATCCAAAGCCTGATCCCTTGATTTGGGTCAGAGCAGTAGATGAGTAGGCCAAGGGCCTGAGAGGACAGATGGACTGGTGTATTGATATAGAATACAAGTGTTTTCCACCAGTGTTTGCTTTGTATGAAGCAAGGAAAGCTGTCTAGTTTTGTGTCTCCCTCTCAGAGGCAAAATCTAAAGAACAATACCACAGTACTGTGACTTATCCATCAGGTCTCTGTAGGGTAAGCAGTAACTGAAAGTTAGAAGGTATCTGCCTAAGTGTGCCCTGGGTAGGAGAAAGCTATGGTGTAATTAAGGACCATGCATGCTATTGAGACACACTCACATGGGAGGCCTGGACTGAAACAAAACCATAGGAGTTTGAGGGAGGGGCATGTTCTCACTCATGTGTTACAAAGTTGGCCCAGTACTTCATCCTCCTCCTATTCAGCAGCTTCTACCCCTCAATGAGGTCAGTTGTAGACAGAAGAAAGCGTCCAAGTCCTAGCTACCTCACACAGGTGCCAACTCATGCTCTACCATAGCAACCATAGCCTAAACCTGAATGCCAGGCCTAGTGTATACTCTTCCATCAGCAATCAGAACCCAAGATCCATCCAAGCCTCTACTTGAATTCTCCCAGGTTCACCAGGAGGAGCTCCTGGAGTCCCATCGACAAGAAAGAGGAGGGATTGTATGAGTGAAAATTGTTGAAACCATGACTGGGTCTCAACACAAAAGCACAGGGACAAATAGTCAAACTAGTGGAAACACATGAACTATGAACCAATAGCTAAGGAGCCCCCAACTGAATCAGGCCCTCTAGATAAATGATACAGTTGATTAGCTTGAACTGTTTGTGAGGCCCCCAGGCTGTGGGAGCAGGACCTGTGATCAGTGCATGAGCTGGCTGTTTGGAGCCTGGGGCTTATGCAGGGACATTTTGCTCAGCCTGGGTATAGGGAGGAGGGGACTGGACCTGCCTCAACTGAATCTACCAGGCTGAGCTGAATCTCCAGGGAAGTCCTTGCCCTGGAGGACATTTTTTTCTCATTTAAACCTGATCAATTTCATGTAGCCCAGGGTGGCTTTGAACTCCTGATCTTCCTGTTTCCTCTTCCCAAGTGCTGGGTTTAAAGGTGTGTGCCACCACTGCTTGGCCTATATCTATGTAGTGGCTAGCTCCACACTCTGATCTCCAAGCAAGCTTTTTTTTGTATAAACAAAATATTACCACACACAACAGTTGAGTGTGGAGCTCCAGCATAGAGCATTGGCTGTAGGATATCCCCTCCCCCCCTTTTTTTTTGGTTTTTCGAGACAGGGTTTCTCTGTATAGTTTTGGTGCCTGTCCTGGAGTTCACTCTGTAGACCAGGCTGGCCTTGAACTCTCAGAGATCCACCTGCCTCTGCCTCCCAAGTGCTGGGATTAAAGGCGTTCACCACCACCGCCTAGCAGGATATCCCTTCTTAAACAATTCTGCCCACCAGGGATGTAGTTTGTGCAAGTCACAGAATATCACTTAGCTGTTTCCCTACTTGTACTCAGATAAGACATCACTCTCCTACACTCAATATAAGTATTCACTAGATAAAGACCCTCAATTGTCTGGAACCAAAGACCTGATCCAGATAGGGGTCAGGCCTGGACACTACAGGACTCACCTAGGTCCCACAGCTCTGAGCTTCCCTTCTTGGCCCCATTACAGGTATACTCATGCTGAAAATGTGCTACTTGGAGTGCAGGGGTCATGAACAGGAAGTTCCCCATCATCCCATGAACTGTATTTGGAGGGTCTGTGGGTCCCCGGAGTCCCTCATGTACTCTTCCATTAATAGGTTACTATACCCAGGAGGCAGCATCTACACCAAGTGGGTGGGAAGAATGAGGTTAGGCAGGCACTAGGATAGGTAGGCAACAGCCCCGGGATAAGGGAAAATGCAGATGAATTAGGATATGGAGGAAAGTTCTGGGCAACCCAAACCAAAAATACACACAATCCCCCCCCCTTGTTTTAGGAATGCTGTCTAAACAAGATAAATGTCAGTCTTCTTTATCTGTGAAGGACCAAAGGAATCTCACCATCTGTTGTTCTGCTGTGCTTTTAAGAATTGCCGTCAGGGTCTCTCTGCTTATCCCCTTTATTTTCTGAGAAGGGCCAGAGATCTGGGGTGGGGAGAAGAGTTTTAAGTGTGGCATGGAGTGGATATGGATCAACTGGTCTCTGAAGTTGCAACTGTCCACTATGAGTCCCCAGGCACAAAGGAGATTAGAACTGAGCCTACCATAGGGAGAATTCAGTCATACATCATTGTTGATACCAATGATGCTGGGGACAGTGTGAAAATTAGCATAGACCAACAGCTCCTGAGGATGCTTGGGTATGAACTCTCTATTCACCACAGTAGGGACGACTGTGAAGACCTGAGGGGCATTCAAAGCCAATTTTTAAGGTCAATAACCCAGTTACTCTGATAGTTGTTGAGTGTTCTCTATCATTTCTCCATTTCATAATTTGTATCAGGATGGTCAGCCCCATCAGACCTCCCCTACCTTCTCCCTGAAGAGACCCTACACTTAGATTAGCTTATGTATATGTTAATTTTGCACCAAGGGCTAAAAGGATGCCAAGCCATGAAGAAAGGGTAATTTGTCCAGAGTAGTGAGGCTTTCCTGTCACACACCCTGTTGTCTCCTATCTTCCTAGTCACACAGTTCCACCAACCTTAGTGATAGCTTGAATCTCTGCTTTCACTTTTACCTCCTAAGCAATGCACCAGGGTCTCTGAGTCCACACTCTCACAACCAGATAGACTTACCACTGTCTGCAAAGAGATAAGGTAGTGTCTCCCTGATTATTCCAGACAGAGAGAAGTTATGGAGACCCAACTAGATATCCTTACTTTTTTAAAAAATTTATTTAACTTTATTTTATGTGTGTTGGTGTGAAGGTGTCAGATTCCTTGGAACTGGAGCTACAGACAGTTGTGAGCTGCCATGTGGGTGCTGGGAATTGAACCCGGGTTTTCTGGAAGAGCAGTCAGTGCTCTTAACCACTGAGCCATCTCTCCAGCCCCGATATCCTTACTTTTTAATAACCACAGCATAGTATGTGACGTGTATGGACTGAAGTAGCTATGGAACTTTTCTCATTTTCCTGAAGCTCAGAGGTGACAGTCAGAGGTAATTTTATGCATACTTCATTTTTCATCCTCTTCTATGTGTGTGTGCACGTGCACATGACTGTGTGTCTCTGTGATTCTCTGTGTGTTCCTAACTGAGTGCAGGTTTACCCACAATAAAGTTTATGCGTGATGGTCGGAGGGCCACCTTACTTGTTAGGCCTCACCTTCTATCACTTGGTTTGAGCAATGTTCCTTAATCCACTGTTGCCCACACAAGCCTAGCTGGTGTGTGTCCTTGCAGGGATTCCCCTGTTACTCCCTCCCATCTCACCATAGGAACACTCAGATTACAGACAAGTACTGCCACATCCAGGCTTATGTGGGCTCTGGGATTGGAACTCTGATCCTCACACAGGCACAGCAAGATCTTTTACCTATTGAACTATCTCCCAAATCCACGCATATTTGTTTTTGCCAGTGATTGAAGCTTCTAAGAACAGCTTTGCTGTCCACATAACATACTCAGCCTGTAGAAAGCAGAGGTGTGGATTCTAACCCTCGAGCCTTTGATAAATAAAAGAAGAAAAGTCCTTTTCATAGATCCTTGTTTACCCCATAGTGCCAGAGGATAGTGCTGTGGCAGTAGATACAGGGCTGAAGTAGTTGGGGGCACTCATTTGATAAACTGAGCTGGAGATAAGACCAGGCAACACAGCTACTCCACTTTCCATGATGGCTCTGTGGAAGAGTCCTTGGGACATGAGGGACACAACAAGTGAAGACACACTTGTGCCACCTGCTGACTCGTCAAAAATGGTGACACGGTCAGGGTTGCCTCCAAAGTGGGCGATGTTCTGCTGGACCCAGCGCAGGGCAGCCACTTGGTCCAGGTAGCCCCAGTTGCCCCTGGCATGCTGGTCTCCAGTGCTGAGAAGTAGAAGGGATGTGGATCAAAGGGCTGTCTAGGTTCTTCTCAGATGCTGTTGCCTAGCCCTAGTCTCACCTGAAGAAGGCCAGGACACCCAGATGGTACTGGATAGTGACCACCAACACATCCTCAGTGGATGACAGCATGGATCCACCATAAAATGGAATCTGTGCCTATAACCAGAGCACCACCTTGGATCCACACATCACCTGGAGAAGTCAAGAGAGATGCCAGGAGGCTTCTATTGGGTACAAGCTCAAGTGGGACTGCCTCCTGGATTATGGACTGTTTCCTATCTGTGCAGTTAGACACACCAGGACTCCTCAGCCTCTTAGACCCAGGCCACAGGTGAGGAACACAGTCTCATCAACATATTTCCAAGTCCCACTGTTGCACCAGGAGTCTCAGTTTGGATTAATGGATTTAAGTCCAGAGTAATGTCACTATCACTCCCAGACTCCTCAAAAGTGGAAAAAGTATCTCCATAAGTTTTCATGATTATGAATCCAAAGGGTCAGCAAATATCATTGGTACAATCAATATCCCCAAGCTAGAAATTTGGCTTTTCTCAATGTTCATTCCTCAGACACCTGACTGGGTCTCTGGGGATCAAGTTTGTTGAGAGTCCAGAGTTAATGCCTGGGCTACTATCTCTGACTCCTCAGAGCTCCAGTCCTCAGTGTCTTATACCCAGGGTTTAGCTGCCTTGTGAGACGGTACCATGGCTGAGAAGGCCCTCTTGGACATATTCAATAATGCTAATTTGCTAACTACACTGCAGTAGAGCTCAGGTTGACTTTGTGTTTCTAATCCTCCTGAGTAAGAAATCCTCTCCTGATCCAGGACTGACCATTACCTGATACTCACAGGCAGGTTAGAGTTCTCATGGGCATGAGCTGGTGTGTAGACATTGAGATGCACGTGGTCCTCAGACATAAAGATGGAAGTTGTGATCAACTTCATCTTTTTCAGAGCCTCTGTATTCATACTATCATCATTTTGCAGACACCTGATGACAATGGCAGATGGTGATCCAAAAAGATGTTCAGTGATCAAAACAAGACCCTTAGTCTGGATTTCCTTCCTGTCACCCTTAAGGCCTGCTCCTTATGATGTCCTCTGCTACATGATCCCTGTCTGAAATCAGTTCCTCCCAAGGTAAAGGCCACAGGCTCTGTGGAAGCTGTGAAGGACACATACTTCCAGTTAGGCCTCCAGTTGTGTGGGGTTTGGATGGAACACTTAATGAAGTTGGGATTTCTTAGGTTGTCTATGAATGTGATGGGCTGCATGTAGTGACATTTCCACTTCTCCTTGTAGTACTTAATGTTAATTTGATTGTTGACTTGACATGACATAGAATCACTTGAGAAGAGATTCTCAGTGAGGGGTTGTCTAGAGCACATAGGTCTGAGGAGGTTATCTTGATAACATTAATTGAGGAGGGAAGATTTTCCCATGATTGGTGACACCATTCCCTAGGAAGGGGCTTCTGCACTGTGTGAGTAGAGAAAGTGAGCTGAGCATCAGCAGGCAGCCAAGCAGTCTTTAAATTATAGATATGATGTTACCAAATTCCTTAAGCTCTGCCACTGTGAGTTGCTTCCTATGAAGGAATGTTCTGAAACTGACCTGTAATAAACCATTTCTGCAGGAAGTTTCTTTACAGCTGACATAATAAAAACTGAATAACACCAATTATTTCTTTCTTTTTTTTTTTTGAGTTTGGTTTTTTGAGACAAGGTTTCTCTGTGTAGCTTTGTGCCTTTCCTGGAGCTTTAGACCATGCTGGCCTCAAACTCACAGAGATCCCCCTTGGTCTGCCTCCTGGGTGCTGGGATTAAAGGTGTGTGCCACCACCGCCCAGCTTAAATATTTCTTGATAAATGGCTTCCTCTAGAAAAATGCCTTGAAATTTCTAGGTATAGCTTTAATATGTAGCTGAATCTCTACAACATATTCTTGCAGCTGGAAGAATGGCACTTGGCTCTATTGTTTCAGAGACTATAGAAAATGGAGATGCCAAGGACACATCACTGTGGCCCTTTTGAGAGACTTACAGTATATGACACTTGAGTCTGGGTTCCTGCTTGCTCTATGTCTACACTAATCCTTGTCCATAGACCTCTCCCATGCTGGTAAAGATCACTTGGCACAATCCAAGTCTTGGTGCTGTGGGATGATCTGTATGTCCTGTGGGAGCCCTTCTTGGGTTCTTTGTGGCATTACCCAGCAGGTCCGTATAGAGGATGATTAGGACCATGGGCCTGAGTGCAGGTGTTTGAGATGGTCTGCACTTGGCTGTGCTGGGGGATGGTCTGTATGTCAAGTTGTTCTGATTGATCAATAAATAAAACCTGATCGGCTGTGGCTAGGCAGGAAGGATAGGTGGGACTAACAGAGAGGAGAAATAAAAGGACAGGAAGGCAGAAGGACTGGCTGCCAGATGCCGCCAGCACAAGAAGCATGTGAAGATGCTGGTAAGCCACGAGCCACGTGGCAAGGTATAGATTTGTAGAAATGGGTTACTTTAAGATATAAGAACAGTTAACAAGAAGCCTGCCACAGCCATATAGTTTGTAAGCAATACAAGTCTCTGTGTTTACTTGGTTGGGTCTGAGCGGCTGTGGACTGGTGGGTGACAGAGGTTTGTCCTGACTGTGGGCAAGGCAGGAAAACTCTAGCTACATCTTGGAGTGGCTTATATCTTCTCACTATAAAACCAAGAGATAACTCCATATAGGAATTGACCTCTGACCCAGGAGACTAGCAAAGTTGTTCTATTAGAAGCCTTAGTCATGTATCTGAAAATGCGTGGTAGACTACACATCACAGACAGAGAACTTCTATGGGGTTGGGGTGGAGGAAGCACCTCATTCTGGCCCAGAGCTCAGAGCACATTCTCACCTCAGGACCTGTAAGTCCTTTGAGCCCCAGAACTTACATGGCTGGGTAAGAGGTCCCATCTCTCACACTAATGCATGATTCAGGGGCCTCAGGGGGTGCAAAGTGCAGAGGTCCTACAGGTGGTTTGGCAAAGGGAATTCCCAAAAATGTGTGGACACCAGCTGTGGTGCCCTTCACATGGACGAGGCTTCCTCTAACCTGGCCAGTGTGTGTGTTCCTGATAGGGCTGGCTGAGTCCTGGCCTGTGAGTGAAGAGATACCATCAGGGTTAATTCTGTCCAGGCAGCTGCCACCACACTGTTGTTTCCCACCTCATGTTCACTAGGGTACTTGAGGAAAGGAATCCAGGGTGTCTGAGTTCAAGTGTAAGATGTGTGAGTAGGAGTTTCTTTATCCCCATCATGGCTAGGAACATTGCTCATGTTCCTTTTGAGTGGTGGCTGTACATGTCTTTGGCAAACAAGGAGACTGCTCAGAGATACTTGGAAGAAGGAATGCATTATTATCATTGTTATCCAGAGTTCTGTAGCAACTACAGTCACACACAGAGGAAGAAAATGTCCCCTTTGCTCTCTTTCCCCTAATCTGCAGGTCCAGTTCTGCTCAGACCTCCTTACACTGGGATGACGTTTTTGGCATGGACATTTCTAGTCCTCTGTGTGCTGCAGAGGTCACTATGTGGGCTTTGGTGGGAGCACTGGGAGACACACAATTACCTCCCTCTTATCTACCATCTTTACAAACTCCTCCCTCCCTGGTGCCTTCCCTCCCACAAGGTCAGCCTCTATTCTACAAAACTGGGCCCATCTGAGCCCATGAGTCAACTACCTTTCTCCAGGATGAGCATTAGATGTCTACAAACATACCAAGACCAGCTTCTCACACAAGTGGACAATTGCAATTTGGGCAGGTAATAGATGAGATTTCCTCTATAGGGATAATCTGTGTATAGTGTTTGGTGTGCTCAGTAGCTGATGTCAGAGGGTTCTAGGAGCTGAGCTTGGACAGCCTGTGTGGCTCAAATTCATTTGTTGGTCCTTTATTTCTTGGCCCACAGAACTTTACATTCATTTCTGCTATTTACAAATTACCCAGCTGTTGTTTCTGTTTTTGAGATATGGGTTTTGCTATGTTGTCCAAGGCGGTATGGAACTCCTAGGTTCCTGCACTATTCCTGTCTCAGTTTCTGAGTAGCTGGGGCCACAGATATGTATCACAAGTATAGGGCAGCCAGTGACCTATTTGGAACAGCAGCCTGAGCTTGTGAAGATTATGGGACTTTGGGACTCACACATCCATATTCTACATAGTCATAAGAACTTTTATTGAGTGGATCTAACAGAAGATTGGTAGTGTTTTGTGAAGCAGTAGCATGTAGAGGGCTTATCATACAAATTGGTAAAATGGGTAACTGCATATGTTAGGAATGCTTATGTGAATGTTAGGACGAAAAGAATTTACAAACCTCAGACAGAACCCACCCTCCATGATCACACATGCCTCTTCACACAGAGCACTACAACTCTTTGTGCCTCTTCTGAGCCCCCTTTAGCTCCTGGATCTTCTGAGGTAGAGTTT
This sequence comes from Peromyscus leucopus, assembly GCF_004664715.2. Taxonomy (NCBI): domain Eukaryota; kingdom Metazoa; phylum Chordata; class Mammalia; order Rodentia; family Cricetidae; genus Peromyscus; species Peromyscus leucopus. The sequence continues at coordinate 106,656,468 of NC_051067.1, read as the reverse complement.
TTGTCCAGAACTGCAGCCTTCTGGCCTTCAGGGCTCGGCCCACAGCAGGCTTGATATCCAGCTGCAGGTACTGCTCATCATGGTCCAACATGGGCCAGTAGGGTAGACCCTCGCTGTTGGGGTTCCTGTGGATATGCCAGCCGGTGGGGAGGGGTGAGGTCACTCTGATCCAAAGTCTGACCCTCTGATTTGGGTCAGGGAAGTGGAACAATTAGGCCAGTGGCTAAAGGGGCTGATGGGACAGGTTTCCTGATATAGGGATACAAGTGTCACCCACTAGTTTCTGCTCCATGTGGGAGAAAACTACCTAACCTATATTGTGTTTCCCTCTGAGAGGCAAGAACTAAAGAACAGTACCATCGCACTTATGAGCCATGTAACTGTGAGGTGACCAGTAACCAATAACTACAAAGTATCTGTATAAATGTGCTATGGGGGTAGAGAAGACTTTATCATGTGATGAAATGTCCATGCATGATAAGAAGGCCACCATCCAAAAGGGAGTCCTAGATAGGAACCCAAACCTGGAAGGTTGAAAGAGAGGTGTGTTCTCACCCATGTCTTGCAAAGTTGGCCCAGTACTTCATCATCCTCCTGTTGAGTAGCTCTTCCTCCTCAGTGAGGTCAACTGGAGTCATTAGAAAGACAAATGTCCAAATATATGCCACATCAGACAACTCATGCTTCAGACTCACAATCCCAGCTGTTGTCTGACCCCAAACTATTGACTTTGCTACCTCCCTTCTTCACCATATACAGTGTCTCAGATCCATGCAAGCCTCTAATTAAATTCTTGCCCCAATTTACTGCCATATCCTCCATTACAGGGTAGACTGTGAAGGGTCCAGATTCTACACCACACACACACACACACACACACACACACACACACACAGACACACACACACACATACACATACACATACACATACAGGTGTCTTCAAATGGACTGAGAGCTCAGGAGTCCCTCAGTGAGCCATCTGGGACCTTATTCAGCTTAAGGAAAATAAGGAAGACTCACATTTCATGCCCCAGAAGAAGGACCCAAGGACAAAGAGAATCTCATCAGTATGGTCAGCCTTCACATATGGTGGCCTGATATCCTTGAAGAAGCTGGGTGGATGTTGGAACTCATAGAAGTAGACAGGAGCATGGGAACCTGGATGTAAAGACATGTGGTGACATGGCAGCACTTTGCCTAGAACTGTTCTGACACACATTTGGTGACAAGAGAACTTGGTCTCAAGTTATCTAGATTCATATCAGTTCAGTGTGGAGCTCCAGCATGGAACATCGGCTGTGGGAAAGCCCACTGTTAAATAATGACTCTGTCCTCCACAGGTGAGTAGTTTGGTCAAGACACAGAGTATCACTCAGCTATTTTCTCACCTGTACCTGGATAAGATGAAACTCTCTCACACTCAGCATAAGGATTTACGAGAAATAAGACTCTAAATTGTGAACCAATATTAAGTAAGTCTGAATGGGTCTAACCTAGGTCCTTTTTATATGTGTAGCTTTGTGTTTTTGTAAAACTCCTAACAGAGGGAGTGGGGACTGTCTCTGACTTTGTTGCCTGATTTTGGGACCCTCTTCCTCCTACTGATTTGCTTCATTCAGCCTTGATGTGTGTGTGTGTGCCTAATCTTACTGCAATTTATATGCTATATTTGGTTGACATCTCTGAGAGGCCTGCCCTTTTCTGAAGAGAAACAGAGAAGGAATGGATGGGGAAGGGAGAGGAGCAGAAGGAGGAGAGAAAGGAGGGGAAACTGTGGTTCAGATGTAATATATGAGAGAATAAATTAATTAAAAAGATTCAGTTGTCTGGAACCAGAGATCTGATCTAGACACGCGACAAGCCTGTACACTGCAGAACTCACCTGGGACCCACAGCTCTGAGCTTCCTCCCTTGACCTTGTTATAGATGTACTCACGCTGAAAATGTGCTACTTGGAGTGCAGGGATCACGAACATGAAGTCCCCCATCATCTCTGTGAACTGTATTTGGAGGGTCTGGGCATCTTCAGTGTCCCCCATGTACTCTTCCATTATCAGGTCACCACATTCAGGAGGCAGCTTCTACACCAAGGGGATCAAGAAGAATGAGGTGACATAGGCACTAGGATGTGTAGGCAATAGCCTCAGGGTTGGGAAATGCAAAGGTGTGGTATGGGGAAAGCTTGGAGTGACCTCAGATAGACAGGTCCAAACACACACATACACACACACACACACACACACACGCACACGCACACGCGCACGCACACGCACACGCACACCCACATGCACACACATTCCTGGGAATGCTCCTTGTGAAGGGTAGACAGGGGTCCTTGGAGTTGTGGTAGAGTCTCATGATTCTCACCATCTGTGCTGCTGTGCTCTTCAGAACAGCAGGCAGGGTCTTTCTGGTTATTTCCTTTATTTTCTGAGCAGAGCCCATGACCTAGAGTATGGAGAATGGTTTTAAGTGTGTCATGACATGGATATGGATGGATGAATCTCTAAGTTCCCATTGTCTACCAATGAGTCCCCAGGAGCCCAGAAGATTACAACTGAGTCTCACCATAGGGAGAAGCCAGCCATATTCATTATTGTTGACACCAATGATGCTGGGGACAGGGTGAAAATCAGCAGAGGCCAACAGCTCCTCAGGGTGCCTGGGAAAGAACTCCCCATCTACCACAGCAGGGATGACCTTGAAGACCTGAGAGGTATTAAAATTCAATGCTGAAGGTCAATGAAATACATATGCCGATGTCCACCCCTTCTCTACTTCCTTATTCATCTCACCATGGTTATTCTTTACAATACCTCTCACACATCACCCCTGTAAAGAACTTTCACTTAGAATAGCCTATGTTGGTATTGATTTTGCACCCAGTACTAAAAGGATACTAAACCATGGAGATTAGTTAATTTGTTCGTAGGAATGGGGACAACCTGTAACACACCTTGCTATCTGCCATCTTCCCAGCAAAACAATTCTTCAAACCTTGTTAATAGCCAGAATCTCTGCTTCATCTTTGCCTCGTAGGCAGCGCACCAGAGTCTCTGTGTCCACAGCTCCACAATCAGATAGATGGACCACCATCTGTAAAGGGAAGAGCCTGAGGGTGCCTGGATGCCTTGTTGTCCAGGCAGACAAGTTTTTGCAGTCCCAGAGGGTGCCATTGGCTCTAAATATCACAACTTGCTGTGTAATGTATGTGGATTGTAGTAAGAACAAAATTCTTCCCATTCTCCTGTTGCTCAATGATAATATGCACCCTTCCCTTCCTCCCTCCCTTCCTCCTTTTCTCCCTCCTTCCCCCTCCCACATTCCACCCAATTTGAAGAATACTCTCTTGTTCTACTGCAGCCTATACCAGTCTAGCTGGTCTGTAACCTTCCAGGGATCATCTTGTTCCTGCCTCCAATCTCACCATAGGAAAACCTGGATTAAAGATAAGAAAAAAGACACCTGGACACATATGTGTTCTGGGGAATTGAACTCAGATCCTCACTCTCACACAGCAAGCTCTTTTGCCTCTTGTACCATCTCCCAAACCCATACATACTTGATTTGCCAATGATGGAAGGTGCTATGTACAGCTTTGCAGAACATATAACATATGCACCCTGTATAAAGCACTATGGAATGGGCGGGGTGGCGTGAGGGTTCTAAACTTGAATCTTTAAGGAAGTACTGAGAAGAACTTAGTTCCCATGGTCGTCATTTTCTCTACTGTACACAGTAGCAGTCTTGAGAGTGAGTGTTAAGACAGTAAGTCAGGACTGGAGGGTTAGAGTGCACTCACTGTGTAAACCTCCTCAGAGGAGTTGGAGATGAGATCAGGCAATATGGCTACTCCACTCTCCATGATGGCACCGTGGAAGAGTCCTTTGGACATGGGGGACACAACATGTGAAGACACACTTGCGCCACCTGCTGACTCGCCAAAAATGGTGACCTGGTCAGGGTTGCCTCCAAAGTGGGCGATGTTCTGTTGGACCCAGTGTAGGGCAGCCACTTGGTCCAGGTAGCCCCAGTTGCCTCTGGCATGCTGGTCTCCAGTGCTGAGAAGTGGAAGGGACAGGAATCACAGGGCTGTCTAGGTTCTTCTCAGCTGCCACTGCCCAGCCCTAGTCTCACCTGAAAAAGCCCAGGACACCTAGACGGTACTGGATATTGACCACCACCACATCCTCAGTGGCTGCCAGCGTAGATCCATCATACATGGAAGCCAAGCCTAATACCAGAGCACCACCATGGATCCACACCATTACCTGGAGAAGTAAAGAGAATTCAGGAGACTTCTATAGGGTACAACAAGCTCAAGTGGGAACTGCCTCCCAGATTATGGATTAAGTCCCAATGTTTTTATCAAAAATCTCAGCTTGGATTAATGGATTTAAGTCCAGAGTAATGTCACTATCACTCTCAAACTCCTCAAAAGTGAGGAAATGTATCTCCATAAGTTTTCCTGATTATGAATCAAAAGGGTCAGCAAATCTCATTGGCACAACCAATATCCCAAAGCTGGAAATTGGACTTTTCTCAATGTCAATCCCTTGGACACCTGATTAGGTCTCTAGGGATCAAGTTTGTTGAGAAAGTCCTGAGCTAGTCCTGGAAACACAACCCCTGACCTCTCAGAGCACCAGTGTTCAGTGCCCCATATCCAGGGTTTAACTGCCCACCATGACTGAGAAGGCTTATGTAGACATGAAAGGCTTCTTATCAGGGCCTATATGCACTGAAACTCAGTTGGCCTTATCCTTTTATTATTATTATTATTATTATTATTATTATTATTATTATTATTATATTTTACAATACTATTCAGTTCTACATAACAGCCACAGATTCCCTTGTTCTTGCCCTTCCAGCCCCCTCACATTCTCTCCAGCCCACTCCCTATTCCCACCTCCTCCAGAGCAAGGCCTCCCCCAAGGACTGAGATTGACCTGAGGGGCAGGTCCAGTCCCCTCCTCCCAGATTGAGCCAAGCGTCCCTGCATAAGTCCCAGGTTTCAAACAGCTAACTCATGTAATGAGCAAATGAATGGAAACACATGAACTATGAACCAAAGGCTGAGGGGCCCCCAACTGGGTCAGGCCCTCTGAATGGGTGAGACAGTTGATTGGCTTGATCTGTTTGGGAGGCATCTAGGCTGTGGTACCAGGTCCTGGGCTCATTACATAAGTTAGCTCTTTGAAACCTGAGACTTATGCAGGGGTGCTTGGCCTTATCCTTTATAATCTTCCTGAGAAAGAAATTTCTACCCAAACCCATTTGACCCAACTCTTACAGGCAGGTTAGAGCCTTCATGGGCATGAGTTGGTGTATAGATGTTGAGATACAAGCAGTCCTCAGACATAGAAATGGGAGGCCTGATGAGTTTCAGCATCTTCAGACCCTCTGAATTCATTGTATCATCATTTTGTAGACACCTGGTGACAATGGCAGATAGTTTTTACAAGAGACTTTTTGTTGTCAAGACCGAAGTTTAGTACAGATTTTCTCTCATCCACTTTCAGCCACTTTTCTCCAGGATGCCCCGCTGAAGCATGATTCCTCTCTAAAGCCCTTTCCTACCAAGGTAAAGACTACAGGCTCAATGAAATCTGGGATGGAATCAGATTTCCAGAAAGACCTGTACTTGGATGAGGGAATATATTTTGTTCTTTCTGATCTGGGATCTAGAGAAGTCTTGGGGGCTCAATGAGAATGACTTCCTGCATGCACTGACAATCACCACTTCTCTTTGTACTCTTTAATTGCTATTGAGATGGTTAGTTTTGATTTCCTTCTCGAAACAACATAGAATCACTCAGGGATATTGTCTCAATAAAGGATTGTCTAGATCAGCATAGCCTATGGGGATTTTCTTGATTCTGTTAATAGAGATGGGAATATTTCCAAACATGAGTGGCACCATTCCCTAGGAAGAGGCTTCTGAACTGTAAGCAGAGAAGGCCAACTGACCATTAGCAGGTATGTATGCATTCCTTGATCTCTGATCCCAGTTAAAGATGTGATGTGATCCAGTCCCTTATGTTTTCCACCTCGTAATGGATAGTAACATGGAAGGAACTGTGACCCATAATAAACTGTTCCTACCTTAAACTGAATTTACCACAGCAACAAGAAATAAAGATACCTGTATAATGTGGTGCTATGTATGCACAGGTATTAATGAAGTCAGTGGATAACAATGTCCCAAAGTGTATCAGGATGGTCTTCACCCTATGTCCAGAAACTTAGGGTAGCTCAACTTCCCAAGTAATATCCAAGAAGCTTTTATACATTTCTTTTAATCATGGCAGAGGATGGAGTTGCCAAGGACACATCACTGATGTCCTCCTGAGAGACTTACAGTACATGCCACTAGACGCTGGGCTTTTGCTGGTTAATGTGCTTATATTGACCCTTGTTCATAGACCTCTTTCATGGTGGCAGAGATCACTTGGCATGATCTGAATCTGGGAACAATTTTTATCTGTTTCTCACTGCCAAACTAAGAGATAAATCCCTATAGGAACTGAACTCTGACCCAGGAAACTGGCAAAGTTGTTCTACTAGAAGCCTTAGTCATGTAGCTGAAAATGCATGGCAGAGTACACATCACAGACAGAGAACTTCTATGGGGTTGGGATGAAGGAAGCACCTCATTCTGGCCCAGAGCTCAGAGCACATTCTCACCTCAGCGCTCCAAATCCTCTGAGTTCCAGAACTTACATGGCTGGGTAGGAGGTCCCATCTCTCACACCACTCCATGGTTCAGGGGCCTCAGGGGGTGCAAATCGCAGAGGTCCTACAGGTGGCTTGGCAAAGGGAATTCCCAGGAAAGTATGGACACCAATTGTGGTGCCCTTCACATGGACGAGGCTTCCTCTAACCTGGCCAGTGTGTGTGTTCCTGATGGGGCTGGCTGAGTCCTGGCCTGTGAATGGAGAGATACCATCAGGGCTAATTCTGTCTAGGCAGCTGCCACCACACTGTTGTTTCCCACCTCATTTTCACTAGGGTACTTGAGGAAAGGAATCCAGGGTGTCTGAGTTCAAGTGTAAGATGTGTGAGTAGGAGTTTCTTTATCCCCATCATGGCTAGGAACATTGCTCATGTTCCTTTTGAGTGGTGGCTGTACATGTCTTTGGCAAACAAGGAGACTGCTCAGAGATACTTGGAAGAAGGAATGCATTATTTTCATTATTATCCAGAGTTCTGTAGCAGTTGCAATCTCACACAGATGTAGTAAGTGTCCTTTTTTACTTTCTTTTTCTACTCTGCAAGTCCCGTGTTGCTCAGACTTCTTACACTGGAGTGACTTCGGGTATGGGGTCTTTAGGCAACTCTAGCTGTCTGTGTGGTGCAGGGATCACTGTGTAGGCTTTGGTGGGGACATTAGGAAGTCGACAATTCCCACTCTTTTATCTGTGGTCTTTACCTGCTCCTTCCTATTTAGTTCCTTTCCTCCCGAAAGATAAGCTGCTGAATCTGCATAACTGGGCAGCTCTGACCCTAGTTCTCACTGCTAATTTAAGGAGTCTTACCTTGCACATGTAGGAAGAGAAGCAGGAGCCCACAGGTCACAGCATTCAGCCAGCCAGGAAGTCTTTCCAGTGTCATGGTCGGAAGCATAGCTCTGTGTCATGGACAGGAAAGAAAAGATGTGGAACTTGTGTAAGCAGGAATTTGGACCTAAAATAAAGTAGGTGGAAACCCAGCAGGGTGGGGCAAAGTTCTTCTTGTCCAGGAGGTGCAGACTAGTCAGCAGCCAAGCAATCTTTGTTCCTGCTCTTTGGCCTTCTAGAAAGGGATATCATGGCATCTCAAGTCCTTCTGTACTACCAGGAATCCTGTATGCAAACTTAAATAAATTCAAACCATGATAGCTCTCCTTGTACTCAGTGGTCAGAGGTCAGTGTTGTGTAGATGGGCAACAGAAAGCTATAATAGGGTAAGCTGGGGTGCAGTGCTCCTCTGAATAGGTAAATACTGAAGATGCCACAGATGGAGAGATCTGAGAGCTGTGACCATTACAGTGATGTTAGGATCTACTAGGACCCCATGCACAGGTTGTGGCTGTTTCATTCAAACACTGCAACTCGGACACGTTTTAAGTCCCATCCCCTATTCACACTTCCTCTATAATCTGTTTCCTCTTTTAACCAGCTCTTGCTCAGATAAACTTCATAGTTCTTTATTGACTTGAGAAACACTTTTAATTTTTTTCAATGTATTTCTTTATTGTGTATGTGTTTACATGTATGTGTGAATGCCATGGCACACATGTGGAAAACAACTTCCACCAGTCAAAACTCTTCTCTCACTATGTGGGTATGGTGATCCATTTCAGGTCCTCTGGCCTTCTAGAAAGTTCCTCTACCCATTGAGTCACCTCCTGGCATCTACTTAAATACTTAATGGGGCCCTGCTCATCCCAACACTGAGGACATTCTGGGCTCTCACAGTCTACAATCAAGCTGAAGATACCGGTCTGTACCGGGAGTTTAATAATCCCAGATAATCCTGGCAGAACACATTGAAGAGTACAGGGTTAGGAGCTCCCACAAGGCCCGGCTGACCACTTGGAGAAAGCGATACAGTGATCAACCTCACACCTGTGAGAATTTACCTTTGCTCTGTCATTCCAGACCCTCATAATCTATGGACTCATGGCTCAACACTGCAGAGCTTCCTCCCTGGTGTTTCTCTGAGCATGACACAGCCATGCCTTTCCCCATACAAACTTGCTATTGTTTCAATGTCGTGGTTGCAATGTACCCTTGTGCAATCTTACTGGCTGCTCCTCTTTCTGCCCTCAATTCCTTGACCAAATGCAATGATGGGTTGTTGACTTGAGGTTTTCAGCTCCTTCTTACTCAGGGTCAAGGAATCTGCTTCTCCATGTTTCTTGGGCTTTCTGCTGCTTCTTTTTGGTATAAGACTTTTTCTCAGCTCAGCTGGTGTGCTGGTTAGAATGTGAATGGTCCCTAAAGACTCATATATTTGAATGTTTGGTTCCCAGTTGGGGGACTGTTTAGGAGGGATTAGGAGGGAGGTGTGGTCTTGTTGGAGAAGGTGCAATACTGGGGGTGGGTTTGAAGTTCCAAAAACCCATGCCAGGCCCAGTCTAACTCTGGCTCTTGCTGGTGGATCAGGGTGTAATTTTTCAGCTACAGCTAGAGCCCACAGCATCACGCCTGCCTGTTGCCATGCACCCACTAGGAAGGTTGTCATGTACTCATTCTTTGAAACTATAAGGAAGCCCCAATTAAATATTTTATATTATAAGTTGTCTTGGTTATGGAGTCTCTTCACAGCAATAGAACAGTGATTAAGACAGCTGGGGGAGGGGTGGAACTCATGTGCTTTGTCATTCACTTTGTTATTCAGAGACCCTCTCTTGGTAATTGCCAAGGCCATAGCAGATATGTGGGATGAAGATGCTTAGGCACATTTCTATGGAAGGAAGCAGAGAGTGAGTACAGGTGCAAGTGGGAGGGGGAGGCAGAGGCTCAAATTCTATTAAAATACCTGCAATGAGACACTCCTCTACACCCATTCAATAATATCAGCCTTAGGAGTCACAAGGTCAAATGGTTACAAAGATATGAAGTCACTGGCCCTCATACATGTCTGGAGGAGATGCAAAGTGATACAGTCATAGAAGACAGTTTGGCACTTTCATTAAAAGTTAAACACACATGTGTTATATGATTCAGCAATTTTTCTCTTGGATCTTTAGTCCAATGGGGAAAAATATTGCTTTCAAAAACCTATGTTTGAACTGGGTCCTGTGCTCATTGCATGAGTTGGCTGTTTGAAACCTGGGGCTTATGCAGGGTCACTTGGCTCAGCCTGGGAGGAGGGGACTGGACCTACCTGGACTGAGTCAACCAGGTTGATCTCAGTCCTTGGGGGAGGCTTTTCCCTGGAGGAGGTGAGAATGGGGGGGGGGTGGGCTGGAGGGAAGGGGAGAGGGGCGGGAGGGGGGAGAACAAGGGAATCCATGGCTGATATGTAGAACTGAATTATATTGTAAAACAAAAAAACAAAAAACAAACAAACAAAAAAACCCTATATTTGAGATGTTCCTAAGATCTTGATTAAAAGTAGTCAAAATTTGGTTATTCAGGTGTACATCAACTGGAGAGTAGGTAAAATGTGTTGCCTGCATATGTGGAATGGAATGGCACTGTTCACAGAAAGACAACATGCTTGAATAATTTGTTCCTAGTAGCAGTCACAAATGATTCATTTTCCAGGATAGAATAGCCAGGGCCCAGATGATTTTAAATTCTATGGAGTTTTCAATCTGCTCCTCACAGAGCAGTCAAGGGGTTGCAGGGAGCAGAGATGAGGCAATAATTAACATAAAGAATCACTAGCTAAATTTTTCCAATGCAAAAATTATTCTCATTCTTGAAGTGTGGTTTGTTGCTTATCTCAAACTCTTATGCAAATTTACACAGTTATGCTGGTGAAAATTAAATTTGTTCGTATAGAAATCATTTGATGATAAAGCTTTCCAATGATAAGAGGGTTACATAGTGTCTAAAAACTGTCTTGTCCATCAGTAGAAGTGCATACCTCACAGAGGTGTGTTTACAACAGGAGCTCAGTAACGCCTTCAGGCTCCTGTGCAAGTATCAGGCACAGCTCATCTGTACATAAAAGAAGGGCTCTTTCTCTGCATAGCTGTAGAGTCCAGGCTAGAGTATTCTCTTTTCTCTCCTACCGCCTCGTGTTCAGGAGAGAGCATTGCGAGAATCTTCACTGATGTTTTATTGGTTTAAAACAGAAAATGAGAGAAGGACTGGGTATCACTTTTCCAGGTCAGAGAGTAGTTGCACACCCCTGTAATCTTAGGCCCCCAGACAAGAGAACTGTATTGTGTTTCAGGCCATGCTGGGCTGTGAAGTGAATTTTAGGACAATTAGTCCAACACATGGAGACCCTTTCTCAAAATAAACAAATTACATAAGGCATTCCTGTAAGATGAATTGCTAAATGGTCTTATTTATAAAAATCCCAGACCAGATATTGGGGTGAAAGCCAATAAATCAGAGGAACAGAACAAGCCACATCCACAAGTTCTTACCCTAAGAAATCCTCAGCCCAAGAAAGAGAGTTACTTCCTGTATATCCACGCCTATATGCCCTTCTGTCCCTGCCCTCTTACTTCCTTTCTCTGCCCAGCTACATCACTTTCTTCTCCCCCCCAGCTCTATCACTTCCTACCTGTCTGTACAGACTTCCAGACCTCTATGGTTAACTAGTGCTGAGAATTAAAGGTGTGTGCCACCATGCCTGGCTCTGTTCCCAGTGTGGCCTTGAACTTACAGAGATCTGGGTGAATCTTTGCCTCCTGAATGCTAGGATTATGGGTATGTGCTATCACTGCCTGACCTCTATGTTTAATATAGTGGCTTGCTGTTTCCTCTGATTCTCAGATAAGCTTTATTGGTGTGCACAAATAAAATATTACCACACATTCCCATCTACCCCTATGCTTGATACTGTGCTCACTTGGGGTGAATACAGGAGGGAGCACAGGCTGCTTCCTTCTTTCTTTCTTTCTTTCTTTCTTTCTTTCTTTCTTTCTTTCTTTCTTTCTTTCTTTCTTTCTTTTTTTTTCTTTCTTTCTTTCTTTCTTTCTTTCTTTCTTTCTTTCTTTCTTTCTTCCTTCCTTCCTTCCTTCCTTTCTTTCTTTTTTCTTTTTTTATTAAGAATTTTTTTATTCTTTTTATATAGCAGTCACAGATCTCCCTCTTTCCTTCCTCCATCCTTCTAGCCTTCCCCCTCCTAACCTACACCCCATTCCCTCCTACAAGAAGGTAAGGCCTTTCCATCGGGAGTCAGCAGAGCCTGGTATATTCAGTAGAGGCAGGTCCAAGTTTCTCCCTCTGCCTCAAGGCTGTGTGAGGTGTCCCACCATAGTAGTGAGCTCCAAAAAGCCAGCTTATGCACCAGGAATGGATCCTGATTCTATTGCCAGGGGGTCCCTTACTCCATGGCTCGCTGTAACTGGGTGGCTGGCCCCTGGAGTCTTTCTCCTTCTCTGGCTCCTAGGTATCTTTTTCCAGATTTCTCCCTCTATATATTCTCTCTGCCTGCTAGACCCAACTATCCTTTCTCCTGTCTTGCTATTGGACAGTTCTTTATTAGACCATCAAGTGTTTTACACAGGAACAGTAGCACAGCTTCACAGTTAAACAAATGCAACATAAACAAAAGTAACACGTCTGAAAATAATATTCTACAATAAGTCCCCAACTGGTCTTTTTTTCATCAAATGAAGCTTTCAGTACCAGAATTGGTTTACATCTAATTGAATTGTTGGTGATAAGAGTACCATGAAAATCCCCAAAGAAGCCAGGTTGTTGCCAATACTATAAGTTACTCTCCACAAACTAGCAAATCCCCACTGCTGAAGACAACACCCACACAACCCATGAACATGCAGGAGTCCAGCTGGTGCCTACATAGAGCCTTCACTTCTACACTCTAGTGTCTTTGGTGCAGGAAAGCATGCAACAAAACAAGAAATGTGAACAGCAAACCAGCCACAAGCCCTTTGATCTGCATTGATGTCCTACTTGCAAGATATACTAGGGAAATAGTAGAACAAAGCTTGTGGGAGTAACCAACCAATACCTGGTTTGACTTAAGGCCCACTCCATGAGATGGAACCCATGATCAACACTGCTTGGGTGACCAAGAACCAGACACTAGATAGACCCTAGGGACCTACGGTAAAACCAAGTACTACTGGTCTGGAAAAGGAAAAAGACAAAGATAAAGAGTAGTGATTAAATGACTCCTAATAATATTCTGCTATACTCATAAGTCAGTGCCTTGCTTAGCCATCATCAGAGAAATGGCCTCCTACTGCAAATATGAACAAATGCAGGGACCCACAAGCACACATTGCACAGATGGTGAGAGACCTCAGAACACTCAGTCCTAAATGGGGTGTCTCCATCAAATTCTCCCCTCAGAGCTCAAGGAACTCTGCAGAAGAGGAGGCAGAAAGGCCATAAGAGCCAGAGGGAATGGAGGACACCAAGAAAACAAAGCTCACATGAACTCACAGAGACCAAAGCAGCCTGCAGAGGTCTGGAACAGGTCTTCTCAGTATGTATTATGGCTTCAAGTTTAGTGTTTTTATGGGATTCCTGAGTGTGTGAGTGAGTAGATTTGATTCTAGTATGTTGCTGGAGGGGTTTTCTCCAGGTTCCACCAAGCCCCGCAGTCCCACAATCCACGTATAAAATAATCACTCAGACACTTATATTACTTATAAACTGTATGGCCGTGGTAGGCTTCTTGTTAACTGTTCTTATATCTTAAATTAACTCATTTCTATAAATCTATACCTTGCCATGTCGCTTATGGCTTACCAGCGTCTTTACATGTTGCTTATCCTGGCGGTGGCTGCAGTGTCTTTCTCCCCTTCTTCCTGTTTCCCCAATTCTCCTCTCTCCTTGTCCCGCCTATACTTCCTGTCTGGTCACTGGCCATCAGTGTTTTATTTATATAGAGTGATATCCACAGCACTTCCCCTTTTCCAACAGCCACAGCACCATTTCAGGCTTAGAAGGCTACAGTTTAAAGCAATAGGTTCACAATAAGACTGATTCAGATAAAATAGTTTATAATGCATGTAAAAATGTACATAGGCTTAAAAAATATATACTGTTATATAAACAAATAGTATCTAAAAATAAAGTGTTTTAAAAAACATTAAAGGTAATAAGCCACGTAAAGATGGCTATCACACAGAAAATCTAGATTATGTTGTCTTTGATATTTGTAACTAAAGAAAAACATTTGATTGTAAAAGCTGTTCATTTATGCTAAAATGTAAATTTTAAAGGTACCTTGACTTCAAAATTTGGATATAAGGATATGTTACTTTGAAAAAGAGGTTCTGCTTTTGTTTCCACAGAAAGACAGAGGCTATGAATTTGTTACAGATTAAGATACATCAGGTTTGACCAGCCAAGACCCCCTAAAAGATCTCCGATGACTCCATGGCCCAGATGATCCAATATCCAGAATGGTTTCAAAGCAACTGGCTCCCACAATACAGCCTCAAGGACTACCCCATAGGCCTAAAATTTTCATTGTGTCCTCATAAAATACAGAGCCCCCCTCCAGCAGGAAGTAGTAAGAGAAGCTACGCCCAAATTCCCAAATATACCAAGCTGGCTTTAGAGATGGAATTGGCTCACTCCCCCTCTAAACCCAGACATATTGCTTTAAAAAATGGTTAAGAGATTCTTATGTCCCAAGTCAGAAGAGCCCTCTGCTGTGGGACAAAAAAAAAACCCCAATATTTTTATTTAAAACAGGTTGATTATAAATATAATCTCGTTCTAAAGAAAAAAAAGGGGATAGTTTAGATATAATAGGATGAAAGGGTAGATTAATGAACCTACTTTTAAAGAGTAACAACTTATTTAAAATGTTTTACATTGCTATAGATTTTAGCTTATTGATGCAAATTTAAACTTAATTTTGTTATACTGTATATATATATTTCTATTCTTGTGTGAGGTATTATGTTTTTGTAACTCATTTAAAATTGTAATGGATAATTAAAACATAGATTAATAATTAGTCATCTATGATAATCATATTTGTAGCCATGTTAGTTAAGTCTTCTAGGTATACATAGATATATTTCAGATAGATAAGTAATCTTCAAACACTTCATAGACCTAGAGAATATGGCATTTAAATAACTTACAATTCTGTTGACGTGAGACACAATTGCTCCTGGCTGCACCAATTTGATCCCGAGAGAATGTTGGGCTTCTAAGACTTTTCCATTTGGAAGTTTGTCTTCTTGGCACAAAATGGCCTACTGGAACAAGAACTGCCCTTGCCTTAACGGCTGACAGTACGACTGCAATGCTGTCCTTTCTGGACAAACGAAACACAAGGAAAGCGACCACTGTACTCTGCCAAGACAGGGTAAGATGGTCTTTCAGAATTCCTGCTTATAAAAATGGTCTGTCATATACTCTAGGCCTGTAGCCAATTTTAATGCACCAACAATGCTAAAAAACATTAGGTGACTGTCCAGGCTGCCAGCTGTCTTGGTCTACTCTTGCAAGATTCCCGAAAGTCGCTTGCATCCATCTATCATTTCTCAGGTACATTTATGTTCCTTCTCAGGTCTTTGATGTGGTTAAAGACTAGATAGTTGTAATTTCCTCAGTTATGATAAAAGATAAGTTAGATATAAAACCATAAACTCATAAATATAAGATAGATAGGACATCTTCTTTAATATTGTAACTGTAATTCTTGCTCGATAATTGTTTTGTTATATGTAATTTTACCATGTTAAAGTTAAAAACTTCCTTTTAAAAAAAAGAAGAAAGGGGGAAGTGCTGTGGATATCACTCTATATAAATAAAACACTGATGGCCAGTGACCAGACAAGAAGTATAGGCGGGACAAGGAGAGAGGAGAATTGGGGAAACAGGAAGAAGGGGAGAGAGACACTGCAGCCACCGCCAGGATAAGCAACATGTAAAGATGCTGGTAAGTCATAAGTGACGTGGCAAGGTATAGATTTATAGAAATTAGTTAATTTAAGATATAAGAACAGTTAACAAGAAGCCTGCCACGGCCATACAGTTTATAACTAATATAAGTGTCTGAGTGATTATTTTATACGTGGATTGTGGGACTGCGGGGCTTGCTGGAACCTGGAGAGAAGCCCTCCAGCAATACTAGTGCCTTCTCTTGGGTTCTTTTCCTGATTGGTTGTTCTGTCCAACTTTAATGTGATAGTTTTCAATTTATCATATTATATTTTATTTTGTTATATTTTAATATTATCTCTTAGAAGTCTGTTCTTTTCTAATGAGAGAAGAAAGGGAGTGGATCCAAATGGGAGGGAAGAGGGGGAGGAACTGGGAGGAGTGTGTGTGTGGGGAACCATAACCAGGATGTATTAAGTGAGAAAAGAATCTATTTTCAATAAAAGGGGAAAAAAGAAATTTTAAAAAGAAGAAAACAAAGTTAAAAAGTTGAAAATGGCTCCTCAATAAAAAAGTGCATATACAGAAATAAAAGTTCACAGAATCATTTGCAAATGAACACCACTTCTACACACCCAGGTAATCAGTGTTGGCAAAGACATGATGTCATTGGAGCCTCACACATGGCTAGAATAGATTCAAAATGGTGTAATCATTTTGAAAGACAGGTTGGTAATTTCTTCAAAAGTTAAACACACATTCTGGCTTTGATTCAGTAAATCTACTCTCAGGTTTCTAGCTCAAGGATGTGAAAGTATATCACAGACACTCATGCTTGAAATGCTCATAACTGCTTGATTGAAAGTAGCTTAAAAACAAAACTCCTTCAGGTGTGCATTTTGGGGTGAAGGTACACTCTCCACACTGTATCAAACAGTGCTGTTCCAGTCTGTGACTTGAACTGAGACACTCATGTACAAGGAGCACTTGACTGTATTTTGAGAATGGAGGGTAAGCTGCACCTGGTTAGACACATCACCCCAGCGGTCATGCTGCCTTGTGGTTGGCCTTTAATACAGTAAGTTAAAAAAACCCAAAGCTTGTTAATCCACAAAAATTTCTCCTTGAGGTCATGTTGGTCAGAAGTAGGAGTATAGGGCTGTCTTTGCAGAGGAAAACAGGTTGAACACAATTCTGCACCTTATGACAATGATATAAAGTAAAAGGCACGACATTTATTAGTCAGGCCACAAATGTACAGTGATAACAATTAGGTAAGAATGAAAGTCATGCATATAGACTATCATTGAGAAGGTAGGGACCAGCAAATTAAAAAAGCCAGGATGACCAATCCATACAACAATAAGTTTTCAGGGAGACAGGGGACGGAAACTGAACCTTCTGACATTCTCATCCTACTTGTATGACACACCCTACAGTCAAACATCTTCATAGATGTGCTGTTATCATGTAGGGATGGGCATCACAGAGTCAGGAGAGCCCTTGTGGGTAATAACAAAGTCAGACACAAAGAACCAGCCCTACTCTTATGGGTACACACACACACACACACACACACACACACACACACACACACACACACACAGAATACACACAGACACACACATACACACAGAAACACACAGAGATACATATACACACAGAAACACACAGACATACACACACCCACACAGAACACACACACCACACATAGACACACATACACACAGAAACACACACACACACACACACACACATACAACCTCAGGCTCAAAAAGCTAATAGATACTCAGGCCCACTTCTCATAAAACTTATACCACTTGCCATCTTGGGACAGAAATATACTACATTGATAGATTGTCTTAAATATTGTGACATTTGATTTACAAACACAATAGGTAGAGGCATTTTTCCATCATTCACAATCTTGGTGGCTGATATGGGGACCTCTAGGTACTATGTTCTGAAAGTTTATGCATCACACAAGTTCAAACCTAATCTCCAATGTGGTGTTATTAAGAGTTGGGTCTTTAGGAGTTGTCACAGGGGACCAGGAGATAAAAAAAAAAAAAGGAACAAGAACTGGATCTAGGGTTTTGCACAAGCTAGGTAAGTACTCTACCTCTGAGCTGTATTCCCAGAACCTGAGGACTTTATTTATTCTTTGGTAATTTCATATGTGAACACAATGTGTCCAGATCTTGATCACCATTATGTATACCATCTGCCCAGCTGAAGACACTGGTTTAATCTTTTGCATAGAGAGCTAGCTTTTACCACATAGTGCATATGCTGGTATAGTCAACATGAGCTTCATTCTCTCCAAAACTATGAACACACTTCTTCTGTTTACAAGCCACACATGTTATGATACACACATGTTCACACATGTATATAGCATATATATTATTGAGTTGCAGTGTATTATATAGAATGGGCAGCCCTTTAGTTCCTGAGCTCACCAAACCCTCCTGCTTTAGTCTTCCAAGGAGCTGCGCCACAGACATCTATCTTGGGACTGAATTAGCTAGAAGCTTGAACTGATGAGCACAGCAGGGTTGAGGCTCTTCAGACGTGTTACAAATCATTTGTAGATATGAGAAAACTTGGTGGTTTGTAAGAGATGGACATGGAAATTTGACGCCCAACCAGCTCCAGTGTAGACAATTACCCCAAAGCTTCTAAAGAGGGGACAGAGAATTGGATGCCAGATAAGTGTTCTACCACTGAGCTGTATTCCAAAAACACTGGGATTTTTTTTTTATTCTCTGGTAATTTCACACATGAATACATTGAGTCATATGCATTCCTACCCTCATTACACCTGAAATGCTGCAAACTCTCACCGTATTCTCTTTCCAACTTCATTATTTCTTCTTCTTTTCTTCCCCCTCCTCCTTCTTCCTCATCATTGTCCTCCTCCTACTCCTCCTTTTCCTCCTTCTCCCTCTACTCTCTTTAATAACTCACTAAGTCAAATTAGATTTTTTGTTTTGTACCTTTTTTTGTTTTTTAAGATAGGATTTCTCTGTGTTGCCCTTGCTGTCCTGTAACTTACTCTATAGCCCAGGCTGGCCTCAACTCAGAGATCCACCTGCCTCTGCCTCTCCAGTACTGAGATTAAAGGTGTGTGCCACTGCCACTATCCAGCCATTTTTTTTGTACTTTTTAATGTGGAGACAGACCACAATTAAATTTCCAAGTCTTGCCTGGAGCTTGCACTATAACTCAGGAAGGTCTTAACTTGTGTTCCCCTGCCTCAGTCCTCTGAGTAGCTAGCATCTAAGATCTATGTCATCTGACCTGACTTTATTTTTTTCAGGTGCTAGACGTCACACCCATGGCCTTGTACATAGGGAGAAGGCCTCTACTCCTGCTATACCCCTAGTCTCACAATGTCTTCAATTGCTTAACACATGTGTCTCGTGACTTAGCAATTCTGCTCTAGGCTGTAAATCTAAAAATTGAATACATTGATCACATGAAATCATGTGTGATAATATCCATACAGCTTTATTAAAACTCAAAGGATGAGAAGCCCATCTCTATAATTCAATCACTCAGGAAGCCAAGCAGTATGATCATGAGGTCAGGGCCCACCTGGGCTACATAGAGACCTTGTCCCAAAAAAGAGGAGCAAACAAGCAAGTGAAACAGTTGTGCATAGATTGGATAAGTAGATAGAATGTGTCATGTGCATACTTGGATGGCTCTTCACTATGAAAGGAAAGGAAAACATTATTCGAAGTGACATAACCAATCACAAATATTTATATTGGATTGGAGAGAAACCTGGATATAGCAACTTAAAGTAATGCCATGTTTACTTTGAAACAGGGTTAAAAGTAGGGCACAAGAGCAAAGTGACCTGAGGAAAGCATTTTGGGAGGTGGGGGTGGAGGCTGTTCTAATTCTGATGTGGTGGCTGTTGTGTGTCTTGAGAATTTTCTCAGGCTTACTAAATCATACACCTAAAAGAGATTAATTGCATTTAAGCCATCCACAGCAGTCTGCGGCAATAGTTCACAGGCAGAGCTCTTGGCTATCCACATGCACAAGCCCTAAGATCAATCCCTAGCCCCATAAAAACAATCCACACTCAAGCTACTAAAAATGAGATAATTATTAAAAGCTTAAAACATATTCTGACTCCCTGTTGGAAGTTTAGTGTGTATGTACAGAACTGGGCAAGCTAGCAATAGGAACATCAATAAATGCTCTACAGGTAGTGTGGAAACAACTGGCATGGTCAGTCTCACTAACAGGAAAATCTTCCCTGCCCCCAGTTCAAGTCAGCAGGGACTTAACATTGTCCACCAGGAGAGGGCACCTTGAGACCTCTAGCTGTTAAGTAAAGGATAACCATATTACAATACACAGACCTAGAGAAACTGAGTAACAAGGAGGACTCAAGAGGGGGATGCATGGATCTCCCTCGGAAATAGAATAGATTTTGCAGGTGGAATAGGGCTGGGTGGATTTGGGAACAGGAGGGATCAGACAGGGAAGGGAAGAACAGATAGGGAGGGTACTGGGAAAGATGCCTGAAATTAGGGGGCATTTGGGAGCTATGTGGAAACCGAGGGCAGTGGAAACTCCATGGATTCTATGATGGTGACCCTAATGAAGACTCCTAATAATGGAGGATACAGAGCCTGAGTTGGATATCTTCTGTAACCAGGCTAGGCTTCTTGTACTGATATGTAAGTAAAGCCTTTATGTCTGGCTTTAAGTGAAATGTATAGTAAAGCCTTTGTATCTGGCTTTGAGAGAAATGTTTCAACATTTATTTGGGTTAATCATTAGAGGCTGAGAAATTGTTTTGAGATGGTTTAAACCTTGAAGAATTGTTTCTCTGGAGAGTCTGCACTTGATGCTGTATGAGAGAGAGCTTGCAGCTGCACTGACCTGGGTCCTAAGACAATCCTGGCAGATTGAGCGTTCTTACTTTTTTTTTTTTAAAAAACATTTATTTATTTATGATGTATACAGTGAGTGTTTGGCCTGCAGATCTCATTGTAGATGGCTGTGAGCCATCATGTGGTTGCTGGGAATTGAACTCAGGACCTCTGGAAGAACAGCCAGTGCTCTTAACCTCTGAGCCATCTCTCCAGCCCGAGCATTC
Source organism: Peromyscus leucopus (assembly GCF_004664715.2). NCBI lineage: Eukaryota > Metazoa > Chordata > Mammalia > Rodentia > Cricetidae > Peromyscus > Peromyscus leucopus. The sequence continues at coordinate 106,635,848 of NC_051067.1, read as the reverse complement.
TTACTTTTGATGATGGATGCTATAATAAGAAGGGCCTGAGATTTGTGTGGGTTGTCTGCTCCCATGGGCAGCAAGAGCAAGATGACTTTGGTCGTTGGAGCCTTTCCCAGTCCCAACTGACCTTGTGTGTGTTTGAATAAAGTAACTGGAGAGAGCTAGCTGGGTGTCAGTCTCTTCCGACAAGGCTGAACCCTAGCTTAGCATCTTGGTGAGCTTCTCTCTCTACTGGGGCACCTATGACCCAACATCAGACAAAAGCTTCCAGTGGTGGGACAGGGACAGAGCCCTCTAATGAAACAGAGAAATGCTTCAGGAGATCATAAAGACAATTGAGCAACATTTGCCACCTTTATATGATGGCATAAAGTTTTTTTTAATTATTTTTTTAATTTATGTTACATACCAAACACAGTTTACCCTCCCTCCTCTCCTCCAATTCTCTCTCCCACCTTCTTTCCACTCCTCCCTGTCCACTCCTCAGAAAGGAGTGTGGCCTCCTGTGGGAGTCAACAATGCTTGGCATGTCAAGTTGAGGCAGGACCAAGCTCCTCCCCACTCCATCAAGGCTGAGTGAGACATCCCACCATAGGGAATAGGTTCCAAAAAGTCAGCTCATGCACCAGGGACAGATCCTGATCCGACTTCGAGGGACCCCACAAACAGACCATGCTACACAACTATCACTCACATGCAGAGGGCCTAGGTTGGGCTCATACAGGCTCCCTAGCTGTCAGTCTAGAGTTCATGAGCTCCCATGAGCTCAGGTCAGCTGTCTTGGTGGATTTTCCCATCATGATCTTGACTGCCCCCCTTCCCCACATATAATCCCTCCTCCTTTTCTTCAACTGGATTCCCAGAGCTTGGCCCAATGCTTGGTTGTGGATCTCTGAATCTGCTTCCATCAGTTACTGGATGAAGGTTCTATGATGATAAATAGAGTACTCACCAATCTGATCACAGGAGAAGGCCAGTTCAGGCACCCTCTCCACTATAACTAGGAGTCTTAGCTGGGGTCATCTTTGTCGTTTCCTGGGAGTTTCCCTGGAACCAGGTTTCTCCTTAACCCCATAATGGTCCCCTCTATCAAGATATCTCTTTCATTGTTCTTCTTCTCAGTCCCTCCCACAACTTGATCATCCCAATCCTTCATGTTCACCCTATCCCCTCCACCCCTACTACTCCCATCCCCAGTTTACCCAGGAAATCTCATCTACTTTCCCTTCTCAGGGTGGTTGATGGGTCCCTCTTCGGGTTCTCTGAGTTACCTACCTTCTCTGGGGCTGTGGATTGTAGCCTGAGTGAGCACATACCATGTTTGTCTTTCTGGGCCTGGGTTACATCACTCAGGATGATGTTTTCTAGTTCCATCCAATGCCTGAAGATTTCATTATGTCATTTTTTTTTTTTACAGCTGAGTGTACTCCATTGTGTATATGTACCATATTTTCTTTATCCAGTTTTTGGTTGAGGGGTATCTAGGGTGTTTCCACATTCTGGTTATTATGAATAATGCTGCTATGAGCATAGGTGAGTAAGTGTCCTTGTGGTATATGATTAAGCATCATTTGGGTATATGCCCAAGAGTGGTATCACTGAGTCTTGTAGATTGATTCCTAATTTTCTGAGAAACCACTGTACTGATTTCCAAAGTGGCACTCCTGCCAACAGTGGAGGAGTGTTCTCCTTGCTCCACATCCTCTCTGACATAAGATGCCATCAGTGTTTTGATCTTAACCATTCTGAGAGGTATAAGATGGTATCTCAGAGTAATTTTGATTTACATTTCCCTGATGACTAAGGATGTTGAGCAGTTCCTTAAATGTCTTTTGGCCAATTGAGATTCTTCTGTTGAGAATTCTCTGTTTATATCTGTAGTCCATTTTGTAATTGGGTTGTTTGGTATTTTGATGTCTGGTTTCTTGAGATCTTTGTATATTTTAGAGATCAGTCCTCTGTCAGATGTAGGCTTGGTGAAGATCTTTTCCCATTATGTAGGCTGTCATTTTGTCTTATTGGCTATGTCCTTTGCCTTACATAAGCTTTTCAATTTCAGGAGGTCCCATTTATTAATTGTCAGTGTCTGTGCTACCGGTGTTATATTCAGGAAGTAGTCTCCTGTACCCATGAGTTCAAGGCTACTTTCAATTTTCTCTTCTATCAGCTTCAGTGTAACTTGGTTTGAGGTCTTTGACCCACTTGGACTTGAGTTTTGTGTATGGTGATAGATATGGATCTATTTTCAGTCTTCTGCATGTTGACATCCAATTAGACCACCCACATTTGCAAAAGAAATATTACTAAAGCTTAAATCACACATCAGACTCAACACTCCACTCTCACCAATAGACAGGTCTGCCAGACAGAAACTTAACAGAGAAATAAGGGAACTATCAGATGTTATGACTTAAATGCTCCTAACAGACATCTATAGAGTATTTCACCCAAACACAAAAGAATATGCCTTCTTCTCAGCACCTCATGGTACCTTCTCTATAACTGACCACATACTCAGTCACAAAGCAAATCTAAGCAGATACAAAAAAATGGAATAACCCCCTGTATCTTATCAGATAGCCATGGCTTAAAGTTGGAATTCAAAAACAGCACAAATTAAAGAAAGCCTACAAACTCATGGAAACTGAACAATGCTCAACTGAATCACCACTGGGTCAAGGAAGAAATAAGAAAGAAATTAAAGACTTCATAGACTTCTTTGAAAATGAATGCACAACATACCCTAACTTATGGGACACTATGAAAGCAATGATAAGAGGAAAGTTCATAGCACTAAATGTCTACATAAAGAATTTGGAGAAATCACACACTAGCATCTTAACAGCACATCTCAAAGCTCTAGAACAAAAAGAAGCAAACTCACCCAGAAGGAGCAGATGACAGAAAATAATCAAACTGAGGACTGAAATCAATAAAATAGAAACAAAGAAAACAATGCAAAGAATCAATTAAACAAAGAGGAAAAATACCAAGACTCAATGAAACAAAGAGTTGGTTCTTTGAGAAAATAAACAAGATAGACAAACCCTTATTCAGACTAGCCAAAAGGCAAAGAGAGACTACCCAAACTAACAAAATCAGAAATGAAAAGGGGGACATAACAATAGACATTAAATAAATACAGAGAATCATTAGATCATACTTCAAAAACATGTACTCCACAGAATTGGAACATCTAAAAAAATGGACAACTTTCTGGATAGGTAACACATATCAAAATTAAATCAAGACTAGATAAAAAATTGAAATAGACCTATAACCCCTAAGGAAATAGAAGCAGAAATTAAGTCTCCCAACTAAAAAAAGGCCAGGGTCAGATGATTTCACTGTAGAATTCTACCAGAATTTCAAAGAAGACCTAATACTAATACTCCTCAAATTGCTCCACACAATAGAAACAAAAAGAACTTTGCCAAACTCTTTTTATGAGCCTACAGTTATCTTGATACTCAAACCACACAAAGACACAACAAAGAAAGAAAATTACAGACCAATCTCCTTCATGAACATTGATGCAAAAATACTCAATAAAATACTGGTGAACCAAATAAAAAAAAAAAACACCATCCACCATGATCATGTAGGCTTAATCCCAGAGATGCAGGGGTGGTTCAACATATGAAAATCTGTCAATGAAATCTACCATATAAACCAACTGAAAGAATAAAAACCCCACATGGTCATCTTATTTGATGCTGAAAAAGCCTTTGACAAAATCCAACACCCCTTCACGATAAAGGACTTGGAGAGGTCAGGGATATAAGGAACATACCTAAACATAATAAAAGCAATATACAGCAAGCCAACAGACAACATCAAATTAATTGGAAAGAAACTCAAAGCAATTCCACTAAAATCAGGAACACTACAAGGTTGTCCACTCTCTCCATATCTGTTCAAAATAGTACTTGAAGTTCTAGCTAGAGCAATAAGACAACAAATGGAGATCAAGCGGGTACAAATTAGAAAGAAAAAAGTCAAATTTCCACTATTTGCTGATGATATGATAGTATACATAAATGATTCAAAAAATTCTCCTAGGGAATTCCTACAGCTGATAAACACCTTTAGTAATGTGGCAGGACACAAGATTAACTCAAAAGAAAATCAGTAGCCATCCTATATACAAATGATAAATGGGCTGAGAAAGAAATCAGAGAAACATCACCCTTTATAATAGCCACAAACAACATAAAATATCTTGGGGTAACTCTAACCAAACAAGTGAAAGACTTGTATGACAAGAACTTTAAGTCTTTGAAGAAAGAAATTGAAGAAGATATCAGAAAATGGAAAAATCTCCCATGCTCTTAGATAGGCAGTATTAACACAGTAAAAAGGGCAATCTCACCAAAAGCAACCTACAGATTCAATGTAATGCCCATCAATATCCCAATGCAATTCTTTACAAACCTTGGAAGAACAATACTTAAATTCATATGAAACAACAACAACAAAAACAAAAACAAAAAACAGGATAGCTAGAACAGTCCTTACAATAAAGGAATTTCTGGAGGCATCATCATCCCTGACTTCAAGCTCTCCTATAGAACTATCATAATAAAAAGAGCTTGCTATTGGCATAAAAACAGACATGTGGATCAATGGAATCAAGTCAAAGACCCTGATGTAAGTCCACATACCTATGAACACCTGATTTTTGACAAAGAAGCCAAACTTGTGGAATGGAAGAAAGAAAACATCTTCAACAAATGGTGCTGGCATAACTGGCTGTCAACAGGCAGAAGACTGAAAATAGATCCATATCTATCACCATACACAAAACTCAAGTCCAAGTGGGTCAAAGACCTCAAACCAAGTTACACTGAAGCTGATAGAAGAGAAAATTGAAAGTAGCCTTGAACTCATGGGTACAGGAGACTACTTCCTGAATATAACACCGGTAGCACAGACACTGACAATTAATAAATGGGACCTCCTGAAATTGAAAAGCTTATGTAAGGCAAAGGACATAGCCAATAAGACAAAATGACAGCCTACATAATGGGAAAAGATCTTCACCAAGCCTACATCTGACAGAGGACTGATCTCTAAAATATATAAAGATCTCAAGAAACCAGACATCAAAATACCAAACAACCCAATTACAAAATGGACTACAGATATAAACAGAGAATTCTCAACAGAAGAATCTCAATTGGCCAAAAGACATTTAAGGAACTGCTCAACATCCTTAGTCATCAGGGAAATGTAAATCAAAATTACTCTGAGATACCATCTTATACCTCTCAGAATGGTTAAGATCAAAACACTGATGGCATCTTATGTCAGAGAGGATGTGGAGCAAGGAGAACACTCCTCCACTGTTGGCAGGAGTGCCACTTTGGAAATCAGTGCAGTGATTTCTCAGAAAATTAGGAATCAATCTACAAGATTCAGTGATACCACTCTTGGGCATATACCCAAATGATGGTCAATCATACCATAAGGACACTTACTCACCTATGCTCATAGCAACATTATTCATAATAACCAGGATGTAGAAACACCCTAGATACCCCTCAACCAAAAACTGGATAAAGAAAATATGGTACATATACACAATGGAGTATTACTCAGCTGTAAAAAACAATGACATAATGAAATTTGCAGGCAAATGGATGGAACTACACAATATCAACCTGAATGAGGTAACCCAGACTCAGAAAGGCATACATCATATGTACTCACTCATAAGTGGATACTAGATATGAAGCAAAGGATAACTAGACTACAGTTCACATTTCCAGAGAATCTAGGTAATAAGGAGAAACCTAAAAAAAAAAAGAACCCTAAGATGGACATATGGATTGCCCTGGGAAAGGGAGATAGATGAGATCTCCTGAGTAAACTAGGGGTAGGGAAGGACAATAGAGGGGAGGCGATGATGGATGAGAACTTGAGTGACCAGGATGGTTGAGCTGAGGGAAGGGATGGAATGGGAGAGCAATGAAAGAGATATCTTGATAGAGGGAGACATTATGGGGTTAGGGAGAAACTTGGTGCTAGAAACTTGGTGATTCCCAGGAATCCACCACGATGACCCCAGCTTAGACTACTGGCAATAGTGCAGAGGGTGCCTTAACTGGCCTACCCCTGCAATCAGATTGGTGAATACTCTGTCATCATAGAACCTTCATCTGGTAACTGATGGAAATGGATGCAGATATCCACAGTCATGCACCAGACAGAGCTCTGAGAGTCCAGTTGAAGAGAAGGAAGATGGATTATATGAGCATTGTGGGTCAAGATCATGATGGGGAAATCTACAGAGACAACTGAACCAAGCTCATGGGAACTCATGAACTTTAGACTGACAGCTGTGGAGCCTGCATGGTACCGGACTAGACCCTCTGCTTTTGGGAAACAGTTTTGGGAGCTTGGTCTGTTTGAGGGACCCCCGGCAGTGGGATCAGGATCTATCACTGGTTCATGAGCTTGCTTTTTGGAGCCAATTCCCTATGGTGGGATGCCTTGCTCAGCCTTGATGCAGAGGTGAGGGGCTTGGTCTTGCCTCAACTGAATTACTATGCTTTGCTGACTCCTCATGGGGAGCCTTACCCTTATGGAGGAGGGGATGGGTGTGGGATAGGGGAGGGGGGAGCGTGGGGGAGAGTGGGAAGAGGGATAAGAAGGGGACCTGTGGTTGGTAATGTAAAATGAATAAAAAAATTTCTTAAACAAAAACAAAAACAAATGTGGGTGCCCTTGTAATTGGGGCATAACTGCTCAGAATTGAGACTTCACCTTGATGGATTTTTTTCTGTTATGGATATGAATTGTCCTTCTCTATCTCTTTTGATTATTTTTAGTTTGAAATCTATTTTGTTAGATATTAAGATAGTTACACCAGCTTGTTTCTTAGGTTTGTTTAATTGGAAAAATCTTTTCCCAACCCTTTACTCTGAGTTAATGTGTCTTTGGAGTTGATATGTGCTTCTTCTTGTATGCAACGGAAGGATGGATCCTGTTTTTTGTTTTTGTTTTTGTTTTTGTTTTTGTTTTTGTTTTTTTTGAGACAGGGTTTCTCTGTGTAGTTTTGCGCCTTTCCTGGAAGTCACTTGGTAGCCCAGGCTGGCCTCAAACTCACAGAGATCTGCCTGGCTGTGCCTCCCGAGTGCTGGGATTACAGGCGTGCGCCATCTCCGCCCGGCTGGATCCTGTTTTTATATCCATTCTGTTAGACTGTGTCTTTTTATAGGTGAATTGAGTCCATTGATATTAAGAGATATTGATGACCAGTGATTGTTAATTCCTGTTATTTTTTGGTTTTGTTATTGGCGATAAAGTGAGTATGTTTCCCTTCTCTGGGATTTGCTGGTGTAAGATTATCTATTGCCTGTGTTTTTGTGGGTGCAGCTAACTTCCTTGGGTTGGAGTTTTTCTTGTACTTTCTGTAGGGCTGGCTTTGTGGATAGGTATTGTTTAAATCTGTTTTTTTTTTATGGAATATCTTGTTTATTCCATCTATAGTGATTGAAAGTTTTGCTGGGTAGAGCAGTCTGGGCTGCCATCTGTAGTTTCTTAATGTCTCAAAAATGTCGGTCCAGGACCTTCTGGTTTTCAGAGTCTCCATTGATAAGCCAGGTGTAATTCTGATAGATCTGCCTTTATATATTACTTTGCTTTTTTTTCTTTGCAGCTCTTAATATTCTTTCTTTATTCTGTATGTTAATGTTTTGGTTATTATGTGGTGAGGTGACTTTTTTGGTCCAGTCTATTTGGCCATAGGCCAAATAGCTTTATTTATTAACCAATGGGAACAACACATATTCACAGCATATAGAAAGACATCCCAGCACACTCCCCCTTTTTTGTCTAATCAAAAAGGAAGGTTTTAACTTTAACATAATAAAATTACATAGAACAAAACAGTTATCAAGCAAGAATTACAGTTACAATACTAGTATATTTGTATTTGGTAAAATTAAAGAAAATATTCTATTATCTATCCTATTTTTGTGAGTCTAAAATTTTGTATCTAATTTATCTTTTATCATGACTAAGGAAAACTATAATTATAGTTATATTTTATATAGTCTTAAACTCCATCAAAGACCCCAGAAGGATATAGTACTACCTAAGTAATATAGCTAACTAAGATAGCTGTGGCTTGTTCTGTCTCTCTGACCTTCCAGTATTCACCCCAATAACTGGCCTCGGGTTTGATTTTATTAATAAGAACTTTTAAGATTCCTTCTACATCTGGCGCCCAACGTTCATGTTACAAATTCATGAAAAAGCTGTTTGCCTGTGGCCTTGTGAACCCCAGCTCAGGCCCAAGCTACACTCAGCTGGTTGTGGTGGCGCATTCCGGTAGGATTTGCTGAAGGAGACAGAGGAAGGAGGATCCCGAGTTTGAGGCTGGCCTAGGAGGCTTGGGAGAAGCTTTGGCCTGGACTGAGCCACAAACAGTGGTGGGACCATGGAAGCAGTGGCTACTGCTCCACATTGCCAGCTCCTTCTCATCGTGTTGGTGACTGCCGTGATGCTGCTACCTGGGATGAAGGGTTTACTGCTGCTGGTTCAGAGAAGAATTTCCAGGACCATCGTGTTACAAGAAAGCATCAGCAAAGGTCAGTTTGGAAAAGTGATTGCTCCAAACCACAGAGGAGGCACAGAAAAAAAAAAGTCTGCATGGAACCATGACCACACCTAACAGCAACTTTGAAATCTTCAAAAGGACTATGGTAAAGCCATTAAGCTGATTAACACCACAGAAAGATCTGCTTTGGACTACAAACTGCTTAGGATAATTTTGAGATGGCTAGCTGAGATGATCCAGCCTGACAGACTACTTGAACAAAGACTTGAAACAAGCCCTGAACTTTCCTTTTATGCAGAGACTGGACAAATAATACAGGACTTGACAATTAACCCAAAAATTTTCTTTTCAAGATTCCCTAAAGATGTCTCCACCCCTAGAAAGCAAAAAGAAAAAGTGAATAGATATGAGATAGATCATTGAATCTACTCTGAGAAAAAAGATAAAGAAATAATAGGATAAATAGTTAGATCATCGAATCTACACTGAAGAAAAAGGGGAAAATATAAAAAATGACAAAAGGTAGACTACTGAATGTATTATGAAAAGAAAAAAGAGAGAATATGGATATGATAAGATAAAAAGGGAGATTATGGAATCTACTTTTAAAAAGGAACTATTTGTTTTAAATAAGATAAGTAATGAAAATTTTTGGTCTGAGTTTATCAGATGTTACTGGACTGGACATTGTTAATATATATAATGGAGTTTTTATCTGAATTTGTCAAATGTTAATGGACTAGACATCATTAATGTAATTTTTGGCTATATATATTGTATATACTTATTGGATAGTTTTTCTTGTATTAGTTATAAGCTTTCTTTAATTTTAGACAAAAAGAGAGGAAATGTGGTGGTATTGTGTTCCCCAAAATATTGTGTACCTTAATAAACTTATCTGGGGTCAGAGAACAGAAAAGCCACTAGTTAGGCAGTGATAGCACACGCCTTTAATCCTAGCATTCCAGAGGCAGAAATCCATCTGGGATCGCTGTGAGTTCAAGGCCACATAGGAAACAGCCAGGCATGGTGACTCATGCCTTTAATCCCAGGAAGCAAGCCTTTAATCCTAGGGAATGATGGTAGAAAGCAGAAAGGTATATAAGGCGTGAGGACCAGAAACTAGAAGCATTTGGCTGGTTAAGCATTTGACTGGTTAAGCATTTGGCCTGGTTAAGCTTTCAGGCTTTGAAGCAGCACAGTTCAGCTGGGATTCATTCTGGATGAGGACTCAGAGGCTTCCAGTCTGAGGAATCAGGACCAGCTGAGGAACTGGTGAGGTGAGATAGCTGTGGCTTGTTCTCTCTCTCTGACCTTCCAGTATTCACCCCAATAACTGGCCTCGGGTTTGATTTTATTAATAAGAACTTTTAAGATTCCTTCTACATCGAACTGCATTGTAAGCAACTTCCAAAATTCTAGAAATTACAGAGGCATCAGGCTGCTTGGAAAGTCACCCAAAGTTCTTCTGCAATGTTGGGACATCCATCTTCAGCCTACAAGTCTAGAGTCTATGGCAGACTTATTTTGTGAAGCAGGAAATTTGAAAGATCGTCTCACTTATTGGCAAAGTTCATTAGTGGGTTTCCCTATGTCCTGCAAAATGTCTGGCAGTATCTTCTGTGAAGCAGGTACCTGAAGGACCATCTCACCTGTTTTGGCAAAGTTCAGTTACTGGTCACTTTCCCATGGGTCCTGCATGTCCAGTTTATACATCATACCATAAAGCAGTCCAGGCAAGAGCAGTTTCTTGCCCAAATGACCAATTTTGCCAAGAAGAAGACAAACTCAATACGGAATGTCTTTGATGCCCATCTTCCTCTTTGAAGTAAATTGGTGCTGCCAGGAGCAGACATGTCTCACTGCCCATTTTCAATGCCATATTCTGTGGGTCTTTGAAGTGTTTGAAGGTTATCTACCTAATTGAAATACACCTATGTATATCTAGAAAACTTAACTAAGATGACTATAAGTTTGATTATCATAGATGACTAATTATTAATCTGTATTTCTTAATTATATATTTCAATTTTAAATGAGTTGCAGAAGTACAATACCATAAACAAGAGTAGAAATATACATTAAGTATAACAAGATTAACTTTAAACTTGTATCAATAAACAAAAATCTATATTAATGTAAAATATGTAAGATTAATAATTGTTTTTTGATTAAATAGATTCAATAATCTACTCTTTGGTCCTATCATTTCTATATCATACACTTCTATATCATATCCCCCTTTCTTCTTCTTCTTCTTTTGTTTTTGTTTTTGTTTTTGTTTTTTAGAGACAGGGTTTCTCTGTGTAGCTTTGTGCCTTTCCTGGGACTCACTTGGTAGCCCAGGCTGGCCTCAAATTCACAGAGATCCGCCTGGCTCTGCCTCCCGAGTGCTGGGATTAAAGGCGTGTGCCACCACCGCCCGGCTCCCCCTTTCTTCTTTTAGAAAAAGATTAACCATGACCAATAACAATTTGTAACCAATCTCCTAAACAAAGACATACATCCATAATCCAATTTTTGGGAAAGTATGTATAGTTTTCTAGGCTATGTCCTGCTGATTAGGGGTGCTGGCAATCTTATGGGGATCCTGAGAAAATTTAGAATTTTGGTCAAGTCTTGACAGTAGTAGTCTGTGAGGCTGTATCACCTCAGCCAATGCCCTTAAACCTGTTCTGGATGCAGAACTCAGGGGAAATTGCAACAGAGGCATTTTGAGATGCCGGATCATTGGGGCCATTCGTTTTCATTGGTGTCTGGTCCCCTTATCCTGAAAATACACAAACTTTTAAAGGTAACATAAATATCTGCATTAATACAAGTACAGACTGTGCATTGTACACAAGTCAGCCAAAGATAATTTCTTGTAATGTGTTTGAGAAGGTAAAATATATATCATGTGTCTGCAGTTCTTTCAGGTTTATGTTTTTATGTCTGTAGTCAGGATTTCAAGGGGTCTTCCTCTATCAAATCTGATCATCTTTAATTTTGAATGAATCCATAGTCTCTCACTTCCTGAGGAAACAAAATCATAACCTCTCCCCCAAAGTGTCATACCTTTTGACTTAAATTTTGGAGTCAAGATATTTTTAAATTATGTAGGATTGTTTAATCCAGCAGCTTTTATAATCAAATGTCTCATAGCAGTCAACAATTTTAAAGACAACACGATAATATACATAATCCAGACTTTCTGTGAATTTTCCATCCTCACGTGGTTCATTTTCTTTATATTACTTTTCTCCCCTTTATAAGGACTTTATTTTACTATTTTAAAACTATTTATTTCTTTTTTATGATCGTCGATACCTTCTCTTTACTCTCACAAGCCTACATATATTTTTAAACGCGCTGTAACCCGTTTAGAGTTTTTTTCCATCTGAATCTGTTCTTGTGTATCTGTGATCCTTTTCTGACCAGGAGAGATTCTAAACTGCTAAGCTGCAGGGCTGGGATGAAAGCAGCAGCAGCTCTGGCTGCTGGTTCCGCCCCACTCGGCTTTTCAACATGGCACAGGTACCAAGGCATCGTGCTTACCTCCCAAATTCTGGGAAGCAGTATTAAGGAGTACTTGAAAATAGTATTAAGCCCGCGGTTGTGCTTCCAAGCCTGAAGACAGAGGCTGGGAGAAGCCTCTTTGTGTCATGGCCCATGAGAACCCACAGGAGCCCACCATGTTATCGCTGAAGCCCACAGTGACCAGGGGACGAGTCTCTGCACTGTGGCCTGTAATGAGAGACCTGAACTAGGAAGCTGATTTAGCTACATTCTAGAATCGTTTCTTAAGTTCTCTCAGGTTTTAGGTGGAAAATCTTACCACTACGTAGGGTGACACATGTAGCTGGAAGTTTCTCCGGACGAATCCCTCTCACCCACGGTCCCACAGCTGCTTATAAAATAATCACTCAGAGGCTTAATATTAATTACAAACTGTATGGCCTATGGCTTAGGCTCATTACCAACTAGCTCTTACAACTTAGCTCAACCCATTCCTATTAATCTATGCTTTGCCACGGGGCTTTGTGGCATTATCTGTTCTCTCATATCTTGCTTCTCCTGGCAGCAGCTCACAGTGTCTGCTGTGACCCCACCTTTCTTCTCTATCTCTCTTGGATTTCCCACTGGGCTCCATTCTGTCCTACCAAAGGCCAATGAAGCTTTATTTACTAACCAATGAGAACAACACGTATTCACAGCATATAGAAAGACATCACACAGCATAAGGGTGCCTCAGCTGAGGTTTGTGGGGGTTTGGGTGCCTAGAACAAACATATCATCCAGTTCTTCTGGATGGAATGGGCTTAATTGTGTCTATGAGGTCTGTTCTTCCAAATGGTGTGGGTGGCACTAGTGCCTATAATAGGGTCTGCTGATGCTGCTGGAGAGGGCTGTTCATGGAGAGGCTGCTGGGGTAGGTGAGATTGGGCATCAGAGTGGGTCTGTTCTCCCAACTGGTGTAGGTGGAGCTTGTGCCCATAGAGGCTGTTGATGTTGCAGGGGATGATTGGCCAGGGGAAGATAATGGGGTCAGTGAGTTTGCACCGCAGAATGGGTCTTGTAGGTTACAGAGTCCAGTGGGTGGTGGAGTGGCCTGCCCTCAGGTCCTTTACCTGATGACTAATTGCTAGGGGCTGCACCGGACCGGTGGAATTCCAGCAGAGTTTGGGGCAGGGCACAACTGCCTTGCTGAGGCTGAGATGGGAGGGGGAGGGGCACAGGATGTGCTCTGGGGTTTAGGAACTAGAAACTGGGGCAGTTTAGCTGGGAGATCAGTCACTCATCTCTTCTTCTAATTGGTGCAGGTGGTGCTTGTTGATGGCATAAAGTTTAAGTAAACGTTTTTAATAGGGAGCCCAGAAAAGGTTTAGGGACCACAATAAGGGAAGAACAAAAATTAATAATATGGAAAATAAAGGAGAATGATTGTGTAACAAGGAACCAAAGAGTTTTTTTTTTTTTTTTTTTTTTTTTTTTTTTTTTTTTTTTTTTTACATAGGCACTTAGGAAGATAGGGATTGGATACTCTTCTCCTGGACATTTTTGGACCTTCTGACCATTCCACCTCCAGGACACACCTCACCGTCAAACATATTTACAGATGTCCTGAGCTTGTGAACATGAACCTAATAGTATCTCCAGGCCTTGGTGCATGGGGAGAAACTTCAACAGACTTCAACACACACACACACACACACACACACACACACACACACACACTCAGACTAGAGTGACTAAGGGACAGGTCTAGATCTCCTTAAAAATTTCACTCACCACTTCTGAAATATAGATAAATGAGTGGATTGTCTTACATGTCAGTCATAGGTGACACCTAATTGTGTCATATGTTGAAGCTAATTCTCTAATGTAATGATATTAAGAACTGGGAAAGTTAGAAGGTTGTGAAGTCATGGGCACAATTGTTTATACCTTCTATCGCTGAGGACAAGAAATACAATCTTTGGGCTAGATAATTAGCCCTTGCCACACAGCAAATCTGCCAGCATTTTGGACCTAGACTTATGCATCTCCAAACTTAATGAACAAATTTTTATTGTTTATAAGCTACAAACTTATGATATACACATAGCCATACAAACATATTTATATATAATTATTGATATGTAAGGCCTAATGCCCCAGTATCATATGGGTTATTCTTGGAATCCTGAGCTCATGCGTCCTCCTGTCTCTGCCTTCCAAGTAGCTGGGCCATAGGCATTTGTCTCAGCACAAAACTTGAAGCTTAAGATGATTTTGCTATAGCAGCAGTATTAGGCAAAATTCCCTAAGAGAGCAGAAGAGATAGAATGTGCATATGTTATAAAGGGGGATTTACTGCCAGGTGGTGGTGATACACACTTTTAATGCCAGCACTTGAGAGGCAGAGTCAGGTGGATTTTTTTTGAGTTCTCTGTGAGACTGAGGCCAGCCTGGTCTACATACCTGGGCTGTTACACAGAGAAACCTTGTCTTGAAAAGCCAAAAAAAAAAAAAAAAAAAAAGGTGGGGTGGGATTTACTAGAGTGACTGATTTATATGAGAAGGGCTGGGTACTCTAATAATATCCATCTGTACCCTAAAGAGGCTCAGAACACCTGTAGTTGCTTAATCCATGAAGTTCAGTGCCATAGTTCCAATCTATCATTGAAGACTTGGAAGATTCTTGGGGTCTCTAGTCTTCAACACACACTGGAATGTTGAAGATATTGGAGTCTGATGTCATCAACGGATGGTAGCATCAGCATCAGAGTCAGTTAGATGCATTCACCAAGAAGAGGCAGAGGCAGGAAGGCAAGGAACACTGCTGTTTACATGGACCTCTTCATGTGTGGGACACACTGTGGAGGAGGTTCTTCTCCCCTCAAATAATCCTTGGAAATGCTCAAGTCCCATCCAAAAGTGTGTCTCTTAGTTGATTCCAGATGCTATGAAGTTGGAAATACTTTGAATGTTTCTGTTGGCATGGTATAATAATGGCTGTGCCTGACTTTACCAGTCAGCAAAGCATGATGTCAATTTAGTGTTTCCCTTCAAATTATCTGTGCTCCCATCCCTGGCCTAGGCAGATGTTCTCTCTTCCCTCAACTTCCCTTCTGAAGAAACAGCTGGGCTTTTGGAGATGGACTGTCCCAGCTCTTCTAAGAACAAAGACATGGAACTAGATTTTTTTTGTTACCTGAACAGCCTGATGTGTCTTAATCACTAGCAGCAGGAGCCCAATAATGAGCTCAGGCTGCAATGGGAGAATCTGGCAGCAGCCCTCCTGGAGGATATCCTTTTATACACATGGTTTTCAGGATGGACAATCAACAATCTTAACCTTGACCTCAATGGTTAGGCTGTCCTGGGGTTGGTATTCCTTGCACTAGATTTTAAAAGGGAGAGTTTGCCATTCTGGGAGAAACTGGCTTGTAGGGCAAGCAGATCAGAGGTAACGGGGTAGAATATATTAGGGTCTCTGGCACAAAGGATCAGGCCTCCTAAGGACAGAGAGAAAATGTTTTGGGAGAATTCATGAAGCTAGAGGAGAATTTGGCACCTTTATATAATGATATAAAGTAATAGGGAGGATATTAATTAGAAAGGTCAAAAATATCTACTGACAGTAAAGAGGTAAGAATGAAAGTCATGTATATGGACAATCAAGGAGAAAGGGGTTATCATAGGAGCCATGAGGTTTCAGGGAAACTGTGGAAATAAGGAGAAATCCCCCATACATGGACAAGTGCTCAGGGAGATGAGAGATTGAACCTCTATTGTACATGTATGGACCTTCTGACACCCCACCCTGCTACTAAGGACTCACCCCATATTCAAACACCTTCACAGATGTGCTGTGATCATGCAAATGTGGGCATTGCTATGTCTACCAAAACTTTGGAAGTAAATACAGACCCTAGGAGACACAAAGTAATTAATTTGGTTCTTCTGGACACACACAGAGACACACATACACAAATGTCCCACATACACACTCACATAAATGTATCTCATGCATACACACACATGCATGCACAAAACCTCATATACACATATGGGCACACAAATGTATGCATGCACACATGTGTACACAATTGTATACAAACACACACACACACACAAACAAAGCCACATACACACATATGCATAAAAGGGCATGCATGCATGCACACAAATGCATGTCTGGTGCCCACAGAACCTAGCAGAGGGAACTAGATCCCTGAAACTGGAGTTATAGACAACTGGAAGTCACCATGTGGGTGCTGGGAGTCAACCCTGGGCTCTCTGAAAAGCCGCCAGTGTTTTTAACATTTGAGCCATATCTCTAGGCCCAGATGGGTGCTTTTTGATAAAAATTTGTGAAGATCTAAATTAACTTATCTAATCAATAACCACACATTCAAAAAACAAAAACAAACAGGTGTTGGGGAATGGAGAGATGTTTCAGCAGTTTGCAGTACATACCGCTTCTAAAGGACCTGAATTCTGTTCCTAGCACCTGTATCAGCTTATAACCACTTGCAATTCTAGTTCCAAGGGATCTAATGCTGTCTTATGGACTCCAAGGGCTCCAGAATATATGTGGCATATACTTACATAGACAATATACATATTCATGAATCAAAATAAAAATAAATCCTTAGAAAAATAAGACAGTCAAAGTGAATTCTGTCTCTAATCCCAGCACTGGGGAAGCCTAGGCTAGATGATGGTAAGGGCAATGCTAGCTTGAGCATGCATACACACACACACACACACACACACACACACACACACACACACACACAAATATACATACACATGCAAATACTGTCCCAGGCTAGAGGAGATCACAGATACTTAATCCTACTTCTCATAAAAAAAATTGTGCCAATAAGTACTTTGGAATAGAATAGATGAATGGGCTTTCATGGGGTAGAAAAAAGAAATCAATACTGATGAATGGACATATTATATCTTAACTGAAATTATAATTGACATTTCATATACAAACACAACTGCTAGAGACACTTTAGGATGTTTCCAAATTCAGTGACTGATATGTGAACCTCGAAATGTGTTTTGAAAGTATCTATGAGTAATATTTCTATATTGAAACTTAGACTCCAATGTGATGTTATTAAGAGTGAGGCCTATTGGAGACCTGGGTCAGGAGAACTACTAATTATCCCATCTATCAGTGAAAACACAAGGTATCATCTTTGGGTAATACAGTAATCCTGTTGGTATCTTTGGACTTTATGGTCTCCAAAAGTATGAAGCTGATGAGAGAGGGCATGTGATTTTGACACAACTCACCCATATGATATGAGTTCTTCTAAGAACCTACATCAACATTTTCCAAAGCTTCTGCTTTACTTTGAGAGGGTTTTGGTCACAACAGTTAGGGTGTTTGGCCACCCGATCACCAGAGGAGGTCAGTTTGGGCTTTTTCTCAACCATTGCCAGTAGTCTATTGTGGAGGTATCTTTGTGGATTTCTGGGGACATCTCTAGCACTTTGCTTCTTCATATTCCCATGGGGTCTTCATTTATCATGGTCTCTCGAATGACTGATGGAAGTGGATGCAGAGATCCATGGCCAGGTCCCAGGTGGAGCCCTGGGAGTCCAATCGGTGAGAGAGAGGAGGGATTGTATGAGCAAGAGATGTTGAGACCATGATTGGAAAAAGCACAGGGAAAAATAGCCAAACTAGTGGAAACACATGAACTATGAACCAATAACTGAGGAGCCCCCATGGAACTGGATCAGGCCCTCTGGATAAGTGAGACAATCAATTAGCTTTAACTGTTTGGGAGGCCCCCAGGCAGTGGGACCGGACCTGTCCTTAGTGCATGAGCTGGCTTTTTGGAGCCTGGGGCCTATGCTGGGACACTTTGCTCAGCCTGGGTGACTGGATCTGCCTCGACTGAATCTACCAGGCTGAGCTGAATCCCCAGGGGAGTCCTTGCCCTGGAGGAGATGGGAATGGGGGGGTGGAGTGGGGGGTGGAGTGGGGGGTTGGGAGGAGGGAGGACAGGGGAATTCGTGGCTGATATGTAAAATTAAATTAATTATAAAATTAAAAAAAGAGGGTTTTGGTCTTAGAGAAGAAGACCACATGGATGAGAGCTTAAGGAAGGAAGGCTAGAAGGGGCCTCGTACCAGTAGAGTGTGAAAGGAGATGGGTACTTTGGGACTCACAAATCCACACTGTTATTGGAGCATTTATTGAGTGGGTCTAACAGAAGATGATCCAGCAGGATAAAGAGTCACATGCACAGGATTTGTGATAAATGTAGAACAGATAAGTGCAGAGGCTATGTGAATGTTAGAATCAACCCAGGTTTCTCAATATTATTGGCAACCTCAAGCTGACCCCATCAGCAGGAAACCCCACATACCATTCCTCACACAGGATGCTAAAGCTCTGTGTGATTGTCCTGAGTCCCCTGTATCTCCAGGATCTTCTGGGGCAGAGTCTTGGTCCAGAACTGCAGCCTTCTGACCTTCAGAGCTCGGCCCACAGTAGGCTTGATGTCCAGCTGCAGGTACTGCTCATCATGGTCCAACATGGGCCAGTAGGGTAGACCCTCAATGTTGGGGTTCCTGTGGATATGCCAGCCAGTGGGGAAGGGTGAGGTCACTCTGATCCAAAGTCTGACCCCCTGATTTGGGTCAGGGAAGTGGAACAGTTAGGCCAGTGGTTAAAGGGGCTGATGGGACAGGTTTCCTGATATAGGGATACAGGTGTCACCCACTAGTTTCTGCCCATATGAGGGAAGGGAACCTGAACTATTTAATGTCTCTCTCTAAGAAACAAGATTTAAAGAGCAGTACTATATCACTATGGCCCACCAGCCAAGTCACTGTGAGATGATATCTGATAGCTAGAAAGTATATGTATAAAGGTGCTATCAGGTAGAGAAAACTCTATCATGTGTTGGAAGATCCACGCATGCTAAAGAGATCACCACATAAAAGGGAGCCCTAGATAGGGATCCACACCTGGAGGGTTGAAAGAGAGTTGTGTTCTCACCCATGTCTTGCAAAGTTGGCCCAGTACTTCATCATCCTCCTGCTCAGTAGCTTCTCCTCCTCAGTGAAGTCAACTGGAGCCATGAGGAAGGTAAATGTTGAAGTCCTTGTCACCTCACACAACTGCCACCTCATGCTTCACACTCAGTTCCAGCTGTTGTCAGACCCAAACCTATCAGCTTTGTTATCTCCCGTCTTCACTATGCAGAATCCATGATCCATGCATGTCTCTAATTGAATTCATGTCCCAATGTGTTGTCATCTCTATTACAGGCTAGACTGGAATGTGTCCAGATTCTAATCTCGGTTAGTTTTTTAGGCTATGATATGGTATATATTTGATTTTATTCTCTCCCAGAGCCTAAGTTTCCTCAAATGGACTGAGAACTCAGGACACTTCAGGCAGTTATCTCTGACCTCATTTACTTCAAAGAAAATAAAGAAGTCTCACTTTTAATGCCAAAGAAGAAAGGCCCAAAGACAAATGGAACTTCATCACCATGGTCAGCCTTCACATGGGGTGGCCTGGTAGTCTTGAGGAAGCTGGGTTGATGTTGGAACTCATAGAAGTAGACAGGGGCATAGGAACCTGGAGGTGGGTACAAATGGTGATTTAGTAGCCCCCCACCTGAAGTTCTTCTGAAACATATTTGGTAACAAGATACTTTGATATGAAGCTACCTGGAATCATCAAAGTTAAATGGGAGGAGCTCCAGGCTGGAGCACTAGCTGTGGAAAAACCATGGTTAAAGGATGTTCATAGCCTTCCAGTTGAGTTGTTTCAAGAGTCAACAGAGTATCAGTCACACATTTTCTCTTCTGTAACTAGATGTCACTCACTTTAACTAGATATGAAAAAACCTAGATACCACACTGCTCCACAGTGCTCACCCGTGACCCACACCTGTGAGCTGCTCCCCCAAGCCTTGTTACAGATGTACTCACGCTGAAAATGTGCTACTTGGAGTGCAGGGATCACAAACGTGAAGTCCCCCATCATCTCTGTGAACTGTATTTGGAGGGCATGGGGATCATCTGTGTCCCCCATGTACTCTTCCATTAGCAGGTCACCACACTCAGGAGGCAGCATCTACACCAGGAGAGCAGGAAGAATGAGGTTGGGCATGTTGTTGGTTAGGTAGGTAATAACATTTGGTATGGGAAGAACAGGGCCTGGGATAAGGTAAGGTATAGGTAAAAAGGCTTATGCTCTGAGGTCACCCCACACAGAATCACACATATATACTGTGGTGGTTTGAAAGAAACTAGCCCCCAAAGAGAGTGGTGGCTCTGTTAGGAGGTATGACTTTGTTGAAGTAGGTATGGTCTTCTTGGAGGAAGTGTGTCACTGTGGATCTGGGCTTTGAGGTCTGATATGTGTTCCAGCCACACCCAGTGGTTCAGACCACTTCCTGTTGCCTGGGAGTCAAGATGTAGGAATCTCATCTCCTTCTATAGCATCATGTCACAGCATGAGAATAATGGACTAGACCCCAGAAATTATAAGCCCTCCCAATAAAATATTTTTCTTTATAAGAGTTTCTGTGGTCATGGTGTCTCTTCACAGCGATAGAGACCCTAACTGAGACACATACTGACCTTTATTAATAGGAATCTTTTTGAGGAGATATGAGGGACCTCTCTATTTGTACAGGACCAGAGGTGTCTCACCATTTGTGCTGCTGTATTCTTCAGAACAGCCTGCAGGTTCTCTCTCGTTATTTCCTTTATTGTCTGAGAGGAGCCCAAGGCCTGGGAAGCAGAGGACACTGTTAAGTATGGGATCTGATGGACTTGGATTAAACATGTATTGAGTTTCTACTGCTTAGCATGAGTGTCCAGACTCCCAGAGTACTGGAACAGAGACTCACCATAGGGACAATGAAACCATACTCATCATTGTTGAAACCTATGATGCTGGGGACAGGGCGAAAATCCACAGAAGCCAACAGCTCTTGGGGATGCCTGGGAAAAAACACTCCATCCACGGTGGCAGGAATGGTCTTGAAAACCTGACAGGCATTAAAACTCAATGCTGAAAGTCAATGAAATACATATGCCGATATCTACTGAGTTACTGCTGCCATTTTCCCATTTCTCACTAGTTCCAGGGTTCTCTGCTCACTCTGGAAGGGAATCTACACTTGGAACAGTCTATCTTGGTGTTCATATTGAACACAGAACTAAAAGAACACAAAGAGTGATGAGGCTCTTCCACACAGACAATTATACGAACCTTATTAATGGCCAGAATCTCTGCTTCACTCTTGCCTCTCAGACAGCGCACCAGGTTCTCTGAGTCTGTGGTCTCACATCCAGACATGTTGGCCACTGTCTGTAAAGGAAACAAGCAGGGAAAGAGTTTTCTCAATTTCAACTAAATGCAATTGCACCTAATTCTCACACTTACTGTGTGTTCTGTGTCGATTGGAATAAGTATGAAATCATTCCCTTTGCCCTACTGCTCATAGGTGAGAGCTATTCAAAGTACCCTTTCTGTATGCATGCTTGTTCTTTTTGTTTAGGATAGTTTTATTTTTTCCACCTCTCTGTGTTTTGTGTATGAGAGAAGAATAAGTGTCTCCCATCTGACAACAGGAATAGTGAAATTATAGATACATGTTACTATCTCCAGCCTTTTGTGAATTCAGGACATTTGAACTTAGGTCCTCAGGCTTGCACTCCAGACACTTTAAAAAAAAAAACCACTGAACCATCTCCTAATTGCTAATGATGGGAGTTTCTAGGAGCAGTTTTCTGGTCAAATAACATATTCACACAGTATGAAATAGATGTAAGTGGAAGCTACTCCTAAATTTCTGAGAAATAACTGGGAAGAAAACTATTTTCTCCTGTCCTTATTTCCCCAATGAACAGAATGCCAGAATACCAGAAGGTGAAGACTGAGGGGGCAGACTAGAGCTATGATGGTTGAGGGCACTTACAGAGTAGACCATCTTGTGGGTGTCAGAGATAAGGTCAGGTAGCAGGACCACTCCACTCTGCATAATGGCTCTGTGGAAGAGTCCTTTGGACATTGGGGAAACAACAAGTGAAGACACACTTGTGCCACCTGCTGACTCGCCAAAAATAGTGACCTGGTCAGGGTTGCCTCCAAAGTGGGCTATGTTCTGCTGGACCCAGCGTAGGGCAGCCACTTGGTCCAGGTAGCCCCAGTTGCCTCTGGCATGCTGGTCTCCAGTGCTGAGAAGAGGAAGGGATGTGGATCACAGGGCTGTCTAGGTTCTTCTCAGCTACCATTGCATAGCCCAGCCCTGGAGTCACCTGAAGAAGCCCAGTACACCCAGACGGTACTGGATATTGACAACCACCACATCCTCAATAGCTGCTAGAGTGGATCCGTCATACATGGAAGCCATGCCTACAACCAGTCCACCACCATGAATCCACACCATCACCTGGAGAAGTCAAGAGAGATGCCATGAAACTGCTAGCCAGCCCAACCTCTGCAGGACTGCTTACTGGAGTATCAACTGCTGTGCCTCTTTGCAGCTACACAAATACATAAAAATCCTCAGGACTTTAGATTCTTGGTCATGGCCAGGGCCCTCTAGTAGCCCCATCAGTGTATATCTAGTCCCTGTCCTCACCATGTATCTCAGTTTGAATTCAAAGCTCTATGTATAGAGTAATGTCATTATTACTCAGGCTCTTCATAGTGGAAGAAAGAGGGGCTGTCTCCATGGACATCTTTTCAGATTAAAATAGAAAAGGATCGTCAACTCTCATCGGCACAACAGATAATCCAAAACTACAAATGAATGACATCAATGCTTTGGTCTTGAGCAGGCAAGTGGTTCTGCAGGGCTCAGTTTATAGAATGAGTTTTGGTTTTATCAAAGAGCCAGAGCCTTTGATCATGCAGTGCTCTAGCGCTATGTGTACCTTACACAGGATTAGCTGCATAGTGTGGCTGAGAAGGCCTTTTTTTTTCTTTTTTGACACAAACAGGGTGAGGCTTTTCAACTAGAGTTCACACAGCAATGGAGCTTAGGTTGCTTTTCCTCTTCTAATCATCTTGAAAAACATACCCTGTCCCCAAACTGATCATGGCCCAACACTCACAGGCAGGTTAGAACCCTCATGGGCATGAGCTGGTGTGTAGATGTTGAGATGCAGGCAGTCCTCAGACATAGAGATGGGAGGCAGGATTTGTTTCATATCCACCCTACCCTCTATATTCATCATATCAAAAACTTGCAGACACCTGATGGAAATAGCAGACAGATATTCCAAGGGTTTTATGGTGGTTAAAACCAAATGTGAGTCTGGATCTTTTCTCAGTCACCTTCGGCTCCTGTTCCTTGTGATGCCCTGTCAACACCCATTCTCTCTCTAAGTTCCTTCCCACCAAGGTAAATGCCACAGGCTCCATGAAAGCTGGGGTGGAGCCAGATGTTTAAGGAGTCCTCCATTTGGCTTGGGCTTGGATGTTGTTTTTCCCTAAGTCTCAGATATAGAGTGTTCTAGGTGTCTCTATGGGGATGATTGGCTGTATGTGGAGGCATTCACAGAATTACATAATAATAGAAAAGTGACCTAAGCATTAGAAGGCATATAATTTTTTCCTACTCTCTGTTCCTGATGTTGATGTTGATGTGATGTGACCAGCTCCTGCAATTTTCCTTCACCGTGAACCCCCCCCCCATGATGGATTGTAATCTGGAGCCTATAATAGTAGCTTTCTCCCCTAAGTTGCTTTTGTCAGTATTTTATTACAGCAACAGAAAACAAACTAAGATTGCAATATTGGAGGATTGTATCCACAGGTACTAGAGGAATTGGTGGACACTATTGCCCCAAAGGGCAGTGAGAAATCCTTCATCCCATGTACAGACAGACTCTCAGGGAACTTCTTTTTCCTACACTGTCTCCAGAGGAAATTAGTTACATATCCTTGCTCCCTTGTTAGTGCACTGGCCCTATAGGTTATTACAGTGACTGTGAGGATGGGGTTAGTGAGTATCCATAATGCTGCACTCCTCAGGACCTGAAGTCTATTCTACTGGATTCAGGAGGCACTCTCTGCTTAATAGGTCACATAACTCATGCCTAGGGATTCCTCCCATTGTGGCAGAGAACACTGGGCTCAATTTGAATCTGTGAAAAATTTTACATTTGTTCTGTCCTACAATACCTGCATCTAACTCCCTGTGGGTGCCCAGCACTGACAAAAAGGTGGTACAGTTGTTCTACTCAACTTTATCCCATGCACCAGAAAAACACTTGGGGCACTCCTGCACTATGAGGGAAATCTACTATGGGCTTGAGATGGAGAAAAGATTTCAGCATAGCTCACAGCTTAGAGCAACTGTTCACCTCAGTGCCAGACACCCTCTGGCCCCAGAACTTACATGGCTGGATATGAGGTTCCATCTCTCACACCACTCCATGGTTCAGGGGCTTCAGGCGGTGCAAAGCGCAGTGGTCCTATGGGTGGCTTGGCAAAGGGAATTCCCAGGAAGCTATGAACACCAACTTTGGTGTCCTTCACTTGGATGAGGCTGCCACGGACCTGGCCAGTGTTTGTGTTTCTGATGGGACTGGCCTCTGATGAGTCCTGACCTGGGTGGAGAGACACTCTCAGGGTTAGTCTTATGCAATCCACTGCCAGCAGATTGTGTGTGTTACCAGGACACACAGCAGAAGAACTGTGTGTGGGTGTGAGTGTTGGAGCTTGCCTATCACTTGTGGCCAGGAACCATTTCTATTACCCCTTTGAAGGTTGTCAGAACATTTCTCTGGCCAAAGAGGTCACACACTCAGTCATTTGGCCACATGAATTTGTGATTATTGTCATTCTTACCCAAAGGTCAGCAGTAGCTGCAATCATAGCCATATACTGAGGGAAAAATTTCTTCAACTCATTTTTCCTTGAATTGTCTAGCACTCTCCAGAGCTCTTTACATTGAACTGTCTCCTCACTATGAAGTGACCTTTGACATCTCTGACCCTCCATGTGCTATCAGTGGGTCAAAATCTGTGGGCTTTGGCCAGGAAATTGGGAGGCACATGTTTCCCATACTTTTATCTATCTGCTGGATTCTATCATTTCCCTCAGCACCCATCCCTGGGCTTTCCCTTCCACAAACTCAGCCTCTGACTTGCAGAATTTGCAGCTCTGACTCTAGTCATTCCCCATTGCCAGCTTAGTAAGTCTCACCCTGCACATGGAGGAGGAGAAGCAGGAGCCCAAAGACCACAGCATTCAGCCAGCTATGAAGTTGATTCAGTGGCATGACAGCTCTCAGACCCGAGTCTGCTGCAGTATAGGACAATCACGTTTCACAAACAGGAAGCAGAATCTGTGGGCTTTGTCCAGGCAAGAGTTTAAGTCCAAAGGATGTAGGCGGGAACTTGGTGTGGTGGGGCAAAGTCCTCATTGTAGGAGAACTGATTAGTCAGAAGTGAGAGGAGCCAATGCCCAGGAGGCAGGGCAATTTACTTCTGCTATTTCTGTTCCCTCTTTGGCCTCCTGGAAAGGCACACCATGGATTCTGAAGCTCTTCTAGGATTCTAGGAACCCTGTCCTCACTCCTTGGCAAAGAGCTGTAACAGAAGTCAGAGGGCTTCTGTAAGTACTCACTCAAGATGTCATAGGAGAGACAGGTAAATGCAGGAGCTCTGAGTGTGACCTTCATCCTCAAGACTCCTCTGTGCTTTGAAGACTCAGTTTACTAAGCCTGCTTCCAGGGTCCCTGGTCCCTACAATGACCTTAGGGCCTACTTAGACACCTCCCTGTTAGGTCATAGTTGTTTGATCAAAACACAGTGCAATTCTGGTGCTTTTAAAGTCCACAGCCCCTATTCACACCACCCTCATGATATGTCTCCTCTAGTGGCCAGGTCCTGCCAAGATAAACTTCACAGTCATTTATGCATTTAACAAATATTTTTAATTGTTTGCATTTATTTATTTATTATGCTCATCTACGTGTGTGTGTGTGTGTGTGTGTGTGTGTGTGTGTGTGTGTGTGTATGCTCCCAGGCCGTGGCTCACATATGGAGGAAAAAGGATGATTTAAGTAAGCCCATATTTTAATTCCACCATATGAAGCCCAAAGTGGAACTTAGGCCATCAGGGTTGGAGGAAAGTTCTCTTACAACCTCTTGATTAAAATTATATGTAACCATATGACAAACACTTAATGGGACTTGCTGGCTCCAACACTGGGGTTAGTCTGATGTCTCAGGAACTATGATAAACCTGAAATATAGGTCTATAAATAGAAGTTTCAGAATCACAATAAAATGCTGACAGGATATATTAAAGAATGCAAGATCAGGAGTCCATACTCAGTCCAGACTGACTTCCTAGAGGAAGTGGTATAGGGATCAGTGTCAGACAGCCTTTAGTGCCACCTGAGAATTGACCTTGGCTTCAAATTATCTTCATTATTATCTAAATAATAGTCTAGAGCCCCACATCATGGCACTGTGGGACTTCTTCCTTGGTGTCTCTCTGGCTGTTTCCCCGGCACAGCACAGCTTGGCTTTTCCTGCCTCCTCTAATCAACAAGGGCTCCTTTAATTCCATGTCACCTCTCCAATGCACTCTTGTCCTGTCTTAGCCTTTCTTTGCAGGTGTTCTGTCCACTCCAAGTTCCCAACTAAAGGAACTGCTGGACCATGAGAGTTGAGAAGTTTCCTGTTCTATAATCTCAGAAAGAAAGAACCAAATTCCCAATGGATCTTGGACATCCCTGTGCTTCTTAAGCCAAGACATGTTTGTAGCTCAGCTAGGGAAATCCCTGTGTGCTCTGCTACTCACTGCACCATCACTCAGAGCCCCTGTGTTGATGATGGTCATGACCACAGTAAAAATGTGAAATGAAGACGTTCAGGTTCTGTTCTGTGCAGGAAGGCAGGGAGTGAGTAGGGAGAGCATGAGAGATAGAAAAAGAGATGAGAGAGAGAGAGAGAGAGAGAGAGAGAGAGAGAGAGAGAGAGAGAGAGAGAATGGATTAGTTGGCCCTCTGCTTATGTAGGAAGGTGGTAAATGTGACCCCAGCCTGGACTACATAGTGAGTCAAGAAACATGACTTCTCCCCACCAAAGAAGAGTCTTAACATGGAAGTGACTCGGGCTGCAGCTACTAAGGTGTAAATGGAGCTGAGACTCTGCAATGAGAGGAGGGAATCTCAAGGACATTATGCTGGATGGCAGCTCTTGTCCAGTGGTTCCTCTTATAGGACATGACAGGAAGAGCTACAGTGTTCCTAAACCATAAGCAGGTGCAAACTACAGCAACAGAAAGCAGTGCAGGAGGGCAGGGAGGGATTCTTGAGATGGGGGATGGTATCCATGAGCTCAGCTGCTGAGCCTCTGCTTAGCATTCCCCTCATCTGTGCCCTGGTGTCCAGGACAGACAACAGGAGTCTTGACATTCGTGCAAATGTCGTGGTACCTATGGCTGGACTCAGTGCAGTGACTGAAAAAGGAGTCTTGGTTAAAGGTAAAGGGTTGTCCCAAGACCCTGGGTCTAAAGAAAATGTTTTGGGGAAGCAAAAGGCATATTGAAGACAATTTGGTATCTTTGCAAATGACAAAATACAAGACACGTTGAATTGGTAGATGTGAGCAGTTTAAGTACAATACTAACAAAGAGAGCTCTAAGAGTTGAAATTAAATGAAAATTCATCACATGGAACACACAGAAGAGACATGGTTCAGGAGGATTTATGGAAAACGGGAAGATACTCCACACATTGAGAAGTCATCCATTAAGGTGCCAAGGATAGGGATATCTTCTGCTAGACAAGCCTCTCCTACCTCACACCCATGACACACCAAAGATCTTCACACTCCATACAGGTACTGGTCCCTGACCCAGGAGACTGGCAATGTTGTTCTGTTAGAAACCTTAGTCATGTATCTGAATATGCATGGCAGACTACAAATCACAGACAGAGGACCTCTGTGGGGTTGGGATGAAAGAAGCACCTCATTCTGGCCCAGAGCTCAGAGCACATTCTCACCTCAGGGCTGTAAGTTCTCTGGGTCCCAGAACTTACATGGCTGGGTAGGAAGTCCCATCTCTCACACCACTCCATGGTTCAGGGGCTTCAGAGGGTACAAAACACAGTAGACCTACAGGTCCTTCCTTCCTTCCTTCCTTCCTTCCTTCCTTCCTTCCTTCCTTCCTTCCTTCCTTCCTTCCTTCCTTCCCTCCCTCCCTCCCTCCCTCCCTCCCTCCCTCTTTCTCTCTCTCATTCTCTATCTCTTTCCTTCCTCCCTCCCTCCCTCCCTTCCTCCCTCCCCCCCATTCTCTATCTCTTTCCTTCCTCCCTCCCTCCCTCCCTCTCCCTCTCTCTCACATTCTCTATCTCTCTTTCCTTCCTTCCTTCCTTTGTTTGTTTTGTTTTTCTAGGCAGAGATTCTCTGTATAGCATTGGCAGTCCCGGGACTGCTCTGTAGATCAGTCTGGCCTCAAGTCAGGGAGATCCTCTTGCCTCTGCCTCCTGAGAGCTGGGATTATGGTGTGTTCATTCACTCCCTGGCAAAGGTAGGAGTTTCTTTATCCCCACCATGACCAGAAAGATTGCCCATGCCCCTTTGAGTGGTGCCCATGCACATCTCTGGTCAACAAGGAGACATCCTCAGAGCCACTTGGCAGCAGGAATGCATTATTTTCATTGTTATCCAGAGTTCTGTAGCAGCTGCACTCACATGCAGAGGAAGGAACTGTCCCTTTTGCTATCTTTCCAGCTGATCTGCAGGTCTAGTGTTGCTCAGATGTCCTTACATTAGAGTGGCTTTTTTAGTAAGGGCTATCACAGACAGAGAGACCTCAGAATGCTACCATTAAAGTGATTTTAAGATGTATATAGACCCCTTAGCCACATTCCCTGTTCCACCATCTCTATAATTTACAGCAGGGGCTTAGCAATGCCTTCAGGTTCCTGTGGAAGTATCAGACACAGCTCATCTGTGCATAAAGGAAGGGTCCTGTCTCTGCCAAGCTGTAGAGTCCAGTCTAAAGAGTATTCTCATTTCTCTCCTGCCCCCTGGAGAGGGCATTGCAAGAACCATTACTTTGATAGGGATGTTCTATTGGTTTAAAACAGTAGATTAAAGAAGGACTGGGTACCAGTTTTCCCAGGCCAGGAAGTAGTTGCACATTCTTATAATCTTAGGCCTCTAGGCAGAAGGACTGTGTTGGGTTTCAGGGCATGCTGGTTGTGAAGTGAATTTTAGAACAATCAGTCCTACATAGTGAGACACTTTCTTGGAAAAAAAATCAGTAAATTAATACACGAAGCTTATCTCGTCATGACCCTGACATTCTGCAGCTTATTCAGAGGCAAAGTTTTTCAGAATTGCTTTGATTCAGGTGTCTATGTGTGTATCAAGTGTGGCTATGAGTTGTTCTCCAGTTGCTCAAAGTATGCACAATCATTTCCATGGACAGCATTCACTGAAACCATCTTGCAGATAGTGTGACTAAACACCCTGAGAAAAACCAACTTGAAGTTTTAAAGGTATCTTGTAGCAAGTGTGGAATTGGGTTGGCCATGAGTTCCTGAATGATGGCTCCAAGTGGGGACAATCCTGATTCTGAATATTTAGCAGCTCATTGAAGTTCATTCCTAAAGGCAGAGAAGTTCCTACGTCCCTAGGCACTAGACTGTGCAGGAGATGGAATGCCAAATGGGGCTGATCTGGCCAGCTGCTCCAGCCTTGGTCACTGCATGACCTGCTCTGGTTAATTTCTTCTATGCCAGCCAGGGTGGTGATGATCTGTGACCTTCAGGGAGGGGAGTTGGCTGATGCCATGAACTCTTGCCTTGGACCCTTGTCTTCTGGCAGAGAAAACAAAACTCTCTTTCACAATCTGTGGATTCATCTTGCCTCACTCTGGGTTGGGAAAGTGACCATTGCCCCATTACCTGGCCAGAGGCCTTGTTCTCATCACTCTCTCCAGTTCATACCTGCAGTGGTGTTCTCTCAGAAGATAAAGCCACTGTACCTAACTGTACATGCTTGGAAGCTCTTGACATCTGGGAGAGGTGGTGATGCTGAGACCCAATCTCTCTTGATTCCTTTCTGGAGTGATCAAATGGAAATCAATAAACATGATGCCTGGAAAAAATAAATGCATGAATAAATAAATAAATAAATAAATAAATAAATAAATAAATAATTGATGGATAGATAGATGATAGACATATGGATAAATAATATAAGGCATAGCTCTCTGCACCTATACTTGGTACTATGCTTACTTGGGGTGGGTACAGGAGGGAGCATAGGCTGTGGTAGAAGGACTTGACCTCTAACCCCACAGTAGCTTGGAGCTGTAAAACAGTGCACACCTGATCCCATCATTCCTCGAGACTCTTCCCACACATGGACATATGCTTCTTGTAGGGCAGGGATCAGGAAGGTGAATTCTGCCATGGTCTCTTAAAACTGTAGTTGGAGGGTCAGGGGGTCTGCAGTGCCTCATGGCTTCCTCTATCCGCAGGTCACCAAACTCAGTAACGACCTTGAAGACCTGAGGCCATTCAAAATGAGGGAATAAAATCAGGTTCCAGACCTAACTTTGGGTTTTCTTATATCTAAAAAGTGAATTATCCCACACTTATTAATTTATTCCATGATTCTCATATCCATTTCAAGAGATTTCACACTTAGTGTAACTGATTCTGGTTCCTAATTTGCTTTGAAGATTTTAAGGTCAAAAGGTTATGGAGATGGGGTAATTGTTTCAGAATCGTAAGGTCTCTTTACTCCATACCCATTGGTCCCCTTTCCTCACAAAACCATTATTCAATAAAAGACAGAATCCCTTCTTCTCTTTTGCCTCTCAGGTAGTAACCAGATTGTCTGAGTCCATCTGTTCACACCCAGACATGACGGATAGCAACTGTACAATAATTATGCAGGGATGGACTGGCTCATTCTTCCAATATGAGAGAAGAAAAATTTCAACATTCTCAATTGTGTGTGGTCTGCAAATATCACAGTGTACACTGTGTGCACTGTGGCCAGTATGAAACTGTTCTCACTTCCCCATGTTGAAAAGTGATAGGCATAGGAGCCATCCCACCTCCTCACATGATTCTAAAGACAATGGGGACAGTTAGGTACAATTTGCTGGCTAAGGAGAATGCTCAACCTATGTGAGGCAGAGGGGTATGGATTATGGCCATTGAGACTCTCCTCAGTTCCCTGGAACACTGCACTTCCCCAGGCACCTCTATGGTCCTTCTTATCCTCATGCTGCAGGCAGAGCCAGGAGCTCACAAGATGAACAGAGAGTCAGCAGGTCAGGACAAGGTGAGAGGGCATTCACTGTGCAGACAATCTCAGGGAAGATGGAGATGAAAATGGGAATAAAAAATATCACGGCTCTACCTGTTTGTCACAGTGGAAGAGTCTGTGAGACTTGTCAAGCCTCCTTGTGCCTCAGGCAAATAATTCATTCCCATGATAGTATACAAGGGGTTTAAAATTTCTTAATTATAGTTCTCTTCCAAACTTCAGCACCAGAATGCAATTAATTAGTTGGCTGCCAGGAAACATGGATCACGACTATAGTTAATATAAAGGGGTGAGATGTAACTGTTTTGAGAGACAGAAACATCCTCACACTTGAAATGGACATGATTACAATGTCTCATGCATGTGCTCAAAATGACCAAGGTATGCAGATAAATAGATAGATTTATTACATACAGATCATTTAATAATGAAGCTCTTTAGAAATAATGTAGCTATTGAAATATTAAAGTGTCCTGTGAGTCCCAGATGGGTGTTTATAGGAGGAGCTCACTAATGCCTTCAGACTGCAGTGGAAGCATCATGCAGCCATTCTCCTGCACTCAGAGGAATTGCTCTTCCCTCTCCCAGCACCTCAGTCGGGCTGTGCTGTATCCTGTCTACCCCATGGTGTCCAGGGTAGAACATGCAAGAATCACCATTTTCATCTAATGATCCTAATAAACCTAGGATATGCAAGTTCTTATTTGAGTGAAGTTGATGATGGACATCACAAGGATGCTAACTCTTCTCTGTCTCAGAGTGGGAGCCTTGGATGCTATTCACTCCTTAGGCAGCCATTTTTTTGCCATGCCCAGTAGTACAGGGAGGTGTCCAGTGAAGCCCTTCTTGCCCTTCTGGGTTTGTCATCTCTGCAAGCTTCCACTTCCTTGGCACCTTGCCTCACAGAGCATCATGCTTTGACACTGTAGAATTTGGCAGACCTAAGCTTCAAATCAGCCTGGTGTTTCTGAGTTGCGCTTCCCTATCTGATCCTCATGGATCAGTGTCTTTTGTGCCAACTGATATGAGTGAGGCCAGACAAGCAGCATGTACAGGCATCAGAGGGTTTTGTCTACAACTTCCCAAGGTAAAAACGCAGCCCCTGTCCTCAGTGACTGGATGCCTACATGGGACACCTTGCTGCGTGGTATATCTGTCCATGAAGCTCACTGTGTCCACAACTGGTGGCTGACACTGTTACAGACACAGACACCACTTGGTGAAGTGGTCCTGCTTCAACCCTGGCACAACCATGACGTTTCGTCCTTCAAGAGCAGCTTTCCCCTGAATTGTCATTTAATGGGATGGTGTCTTTCAGTCTGAGGGTGGAAACGCCTAAAGCAAGAAGAGATCAGATTGTAATCACTATGTGAAAATCAAATATATATGCACATGCTTTTCTTCTTTTTGATTTTGTTTATTTTCATGAAGCAGAGCTGGCATTCTTTTTTATTTCTTGGGTAACCAATGAGTTTATTGGGGTGTGGTGTCTGGGAGAAAGGTTGGTTACAGGAGCATGGATAACTCAAAGGCCAGTCCAGCCTGAGTGATGACTCAGGAGAGCTGCTCCCTAGAAATCTATGTGTGATTTTCACACAGCTCAACAGATCTAAGGGGCTCTTCTCCTTAGCAGTCTACTTCTTTCAGAGTTGGCATTTAAAAGAAGAGATGTTTGCAAGTTTGCAGCACAGGATTAAAGGGAGGCATCCAAGGAGAGGACAAGACACACTCAAGCATGGATGCTGTCTTTTCAAGAGGGCCTCCCTTTTACAGTAGCCATATACTTTAGACTTTAGAGCCTTCTGCAGTTACATGCTAAGAAACCTCTTCTTCAGAGAAACCCTGTCTCGAAAAACCAAAAAAAAAAAAAGAAACCTCTTCTTTGTTAGTGAATGGGATCGTGTGTGGTTGCTGATGTGCACTGGATAGAAGTCCATCAGGGATGTGGTACTGTAAATAGGTTTACTGTCTTCCTTGTGAGGTTTCCAGAGCATTGTAGCATTACATCTGGCAGAGGAGTAAAGCTGAGCATGCTTAGGCCTGCAGCACAATGAAAGCTCTTTTAATACCGGCTTTAAAACATCTGTCTACAAAAGGAATGTTGCCTTGATGTAGATAATCTGCACGGAAACCTTGTGTAGGCGTTCTTGTGTTTTCTCTCAGCATATGCTAATGACACATAATAATGGGTTTCATTATGACATTTTTATACATGTGGATGAGGCATTTGCTTATATTCATTCCCCTATTACTCTCAATTTTCCCCTTTCCTTTCTGCTTTTAACTAGTCACTCTTCTTCTTTGTTGTCTTTTTCATTATTGTTGATCACTCAATAAGTTTGGTTATATTAACTAATTGGGTGATGGTTTATTTACAGGAGTATGGGTAGTTAATTTATAGCAATATCACTAAAGGAAATGTCTCTTTCCTCCCCAGTATCCATCACCCACCTAGAGATGCTGAAGAAGGGATAGAGCCTCCTGAGCCTATGTGCCTGAGCAACCCTTCATTGCCTGAACATCCACAAGATTTTCTTGTATGAACAGATTCTTGCCAAATTGCCAGACTTCAGTTGGACAGCCTTGTATTTCCTTTGCCTCAACAGTGCTGGATTATAGGGCACGTTTCACCACAACCCACTCACCCCTACCTGCTTAGGTAATCCTGGGGAGTGTGTATTCGACACTGTTACCTTGATGTCCCTGTGGATGAGGCAGTTCCAGGTGCCATAGAAGAGGATGGGATATAACTCTGTGCCTTCTTATAGTTGTCTGTTGTTCAAAATTCTGAACCAAGACTGTTCAGAAGAGCAGCCATGAATGAGCATGTTAGAGCTTCTTGCCTATATGGCTGGGTGACCAGTAGAACCCAGGAAACTGCAGACAATGGTCACAAGCTGAGGGAAGTGTGGCTTCCTTAGAATGGCTCCAACTGGGGCATGGCAGGAATTAGTCAGAGTTCACAGTGGACTGTCTGGAAATAAGAGGCATCAAGGTTTGTACACACGCCCTGTCCTTGTACTCTCTGGGCTCAGCTTCTGATAAGGGCTGGAAGACAATGTTGCAGGCCCAGACCACATTCTCTTTGCCCTAGAAGCCAAGTTGTACCTTTGT
Source organism: Peromyscus leucopus (assembly GCF_004664715.2). Classification (NCBI taxonomy): domain Eukaryota; kingdom Metazoa; phylum Chordata; class Mammalia; order Rodentia; family Cricetidae; genus Peromyscus; species Peromyscus leucopus. The sequence goes on along the minus strand of NC_051067.1, from coordinate 106,601,389 downwards.
CCAGGGTCAGACACATTGGGAAGGGAACCTGGGCCTCTCATTTCAGCAGTGTGGTGTGAAGTTAGAGTTATAGTTCAGTTTTGGGCTAGGAAACTTTCCAGAGTCTTTTTGGGGGGTACCTGGATAATTCTCTGACCTAAGTGGTGAGTCATAGGAACCCAATGATGTCATGAAGATGTTGATAGTTTCGTTGTTATCCAAGAGTCCTCAGCATCAGTAACACAGTCTAACAACAGCCATACATAGAGAAGGGAAATGTCTCATCTGTCCACTTGCTCATGACTATATGCCTGGTCTTCTGACCTCCAGGCCCAGCACACTATTCTTCCCCTAAGTGCTAAGTGACCTCAGTCATCACTGACCCTGTGTGTGCCACAGGACCACCCTGTGGGCTTTAGTGGATACATTACCCTCACTGCTGTCTGTCATCCCCATAAGCTCCTCCCTCCCAGATCCATTGCCTCCTGCCCTCCCAGTCTCTGACTCTGCAAAGGTTTGCAGCTCTGACCCTGTTCCCATCTTCCCCTTTCAGAGTCTCACACTGAACACACAGGAGGAGAAGCAGAAGTCCACAAGCTATGGCCTTCAGGAAGTCATGAAGTTAATTCAGTGGCATGGTCAGCTAGCTCAGTGGTTCTCACCCTTCCTAATGCTGTGATCCTTTAAGACAGTTGTGGTGACCCCGAACAATAAAATTATTGTGTTTCTGACAACCAGGGAGCTTTCTTGGAACTGACTTAGGCTCTCTGCATATATGTTATAGTTGTCTGATTTGGTCTTTATGTGGGACTCTTAGCAGTGAGAGCAGGGGATGTCTCTGTTGCCTGCTTTTGAGACCCATTCCTTCTGCAGGATTACTTCATCCAAGCTTGGTGGAAGAGGAACAGAAACAGTGGAGAAGGAGTGGATGGGGTGGGAGGTGGAAAGGTGGGGGATGACTGGGAAGATGGGAAGGCAGGGAAGCTTTGGTTAGGATGTAAAAACAAGAAAAAAACCCAAAAAATCATTGTGTTGCTACTTCATTCATGTAATTTTGCTACTGTTATGAAGTGTAATGTAATTATCTGATATGTGGGATATGGGGTATCCCACCCCAACCCAAAGTGGTTGCTACCGACAGGTTGAGAATCACTCAGCTAGCTTCTTGGTCTGAGTTTTTGCTGCTGTGGGATATATTTTGTTTCTCAACAGGAAGCAGTTGTGGGCCTCACCCAGGTAGGAATTTGTACCCAAAAGGTATAGGTGGGACCTGTATGGGCCAGTCAAGATAGTGTCACAGGAAACCTGCAGTGACCAGCAGTGGTGAAGAGAGCCTGTGCTTATCAAGCTGATAAAGCCACCTATCATTTTGCTTTTTTATTGCTCTCCCCTTCAGAAGGCACAGCATGGACTCTGAAGTCATTCTGAATATCAGTAACCCTCACCCCAAACTTCACCCCAAATCATGGTAACTCTCTTGTCACAGATCCAGCATGGGTGAAGGAGTGGGGAGCAGGAAGCAGAAGGCTACACTGGAGATTCTGGATCGCTAAGCAGGTGTGTGCAGAGGATCCCACAGATGGAGAAAAAACAGATGGAGAAGGGCATCAACATTTGAAATTTATACCCTGGGACTTAGGCCTGCAGATGCCCACCCTATGGCCTGTCATATCTCCCTTGGGATTTTGACTGATCTCTTTTGCTTTGCATTTGTTTCCTTTTCCTTTTCATTTGATTCTTGGAATTTTATTTTCCCTCATTAATTTCTTCAGTGAAACATTCATCATTCAACAGTGTTTTGTTTAATCTCCATGAGACTGTGTGTGCGCTATAGTTTCTCTTGCTGTGGGTGTGTAATTTTATTCCATTGTAATAAAATAGGACACATTATCAATGTTTCTATATTTGTCAAAATGTGTTTTGTATTCTTGTATTCTTTTTTTTTTTGAGACAGGGTTCCTCTGTGTAACTTTGAGCCTTTCCTGGAACTCACTCTGTAGCTCAGGCTGGTCTCGAACTCACAGAGATCTGCCTGTCTCTGCCTCCCAAGTATTGGGATTAAAGGCGTGTGCCACCACCGCCCAGCTGTATTTTGTATTCTAATATATTACCTATTTTATAGAAAGTCCCAGGGCCTGCTGAAAAGAATGTGTATTTTGTAGTGTTTGGATGGAATTTTATGTAGGTAACTGTTAAGTCCATTTGTCCTATGATATCATTTAAATCGTATTTTTCTATTTTTGTGTGGTTTCCTTAAGTGCCCATCTCCTATATATCCCTTTTCCATTCTGTACACACACTAGTGCAAGCTCCCACTGACATCAATCTCAGAGACATTTATATCCATCTGACAAACAAACATTTTCAGGTCCTGTTGTTTCTAACACTGGGACTCTCTGGGCTCTCACAGCCTATGATAAAGCTGAGATACTGGCCTATGAACAGGAGTTCAGAATCCCAGGGAACACTGCCAGGACACACAAAGAATACTGGGTAAAAATTCTGAAACAGCCCAGTATGAACTCCTGGGTGATGTGGTAAGCAACCTCAGGCTTTAGGGACACCTGAGGACTGGCTGACCTTGGCTCCTCTGTCCAGCCACTAAGTCTAGTGCATCCAAGACCAGTACAGTAGACTTTTCTCTTCAGTGGTTTGCAGTGTTCCTACTGGCATGGTATATGGTTTCACCTGTTTCCTTCAATCAGTAAAGAATTCTATAGATTCAGCATCTCCATCTAACACTCTCTGTGTTTCAGAGAGTATTATGTTTTCAGCCCCTACTAGGGAAAGATGTGCCATCCCCTCTCTCTCACACACCCCAGGAATGACTGGACTATGGAGGATACCCAAGATAAAAATTGTGGAAGCATTTTATTTTTATTAACTAGACAACCTGGTGTGTCCTCTTAATCCTGGGCTGCTATGTAGCATAACTTGGGGGAAGGTTACCCGGTGAACCTTCATATAGAGGCCCTTTGTGGATGATACTGGATAAGAGTTTGTTGTTGAAATTCAGCTTAAAGTCATGGCAGTCAGATAGGATTCTGGGTGTTATTTCAATTTTTTAAAATATTATTTGAGGCTTGTTTTTTGTCTAAGTAATATTGGTCAATTTTGGAGAAAGTCATGAGGTGCTGAGAAGGTATATCCTTTGTGTTTGGGTGAAATGTTTGGTAACTATCTGAGAAGATGCATATTAGAGAGATCCACATTAACAAAATTAGAAATGAAAAGGGAGACATAATAACAGACACTGAGGAAATCCAGAGAATCATAAGAACATACTTTGAAAACCTGCATTATACCAAAAAATAAATGGATATTTTTTTGATATATACCCCTTACCAAAGTTAAATCAATATGAGATAAGCAATTTAAAAAGAACTATAACCCATAGTGAATTAGAAGCATTCATTAAAAGTCTCCCAACCAAAAGAAACCCAGGGCCAGATGGTTTTAGTGTAGAATACTACCACACTTTCAAAGGAGAGTTAATGCCAATACTCCTCAAATTATTCAACGATATAGAAACAAAAGAAACATTGTCCAATTCATTTAAGAAGCCACAGTTACTCTGATACCCAAACCACAATTTTTGTCATAAACACAGAATGCAAAAATATTATCAAACTGAAATCTCTTGCAGTAACTCTAAGCAAGTGAAAGGGTTGTATGATAAAAACTTCAAGTCATTGAAGAAAAATTGAAGACCATATTAGAAGATGGAAGGATCTCCTATGATCACGGATCAGTAAAATCCATACAGTAAAACTGTTATAGTAAAAAATAGTGTAGCATGTATAATAACAGTATAACAGTTCCATCCATTTGCCTTCAAATTTCATGGTGTCATTGTTTTTCTCTGCTGAGTAGTACTTCATTGTGTATATGTACCACATTTTATTTTTTTTATTTATTTTATTTTTTTAATTTACTTTACAACACCATTCAGTTCAACATAATAGCCACAGATTCCCTGTTCTCCCCTCTCGCCCCCCTCCCCCTCCCCCCAGCCCACCCCCCATTACCACCTCTCCAGATCAAGGTCTCCCCGAGGACCGGGGTCAACCTGGTAGACTCAGTCCAGGCAGGTCCAGTCCCCCCCTTCCCCGACCGAGCCAAGCGTCCCTGCATAAGTCCCAAGATTCAAACAACCAACTCATGCAACGAGCCCAGGACCCGGCACCAACGCACAGCTGCCTCCCAAACAGATCAAGCCAAATGACTGTCTCACCCATTCAGGGGGCCTGATCCAGTTGGGGGCCCCTCAGCCTTTGGTTCATAGATCCTGTGCTTCCATTCATGAATGTAGTCATCTTGAAAGACAGGTTTGCCATTTCTTCAAAAGTTAAACACACACTTGATTGAGCAATTCTGCTTTCAGGGCCTTAGCAAAGGAAATGAAAGAACCTGATCACAAAAAAAACAATCAAAACAAAACAAAATACTCATGTTCCAAAAAGTTGATGAGAACTTTGGTGGCACAACTCACCACTTAGCTAAATGGAATATATGATTGTTGTTTGGCTAAGGAGACTGCATGACAAAGTTTGAGTTCTCATAACTTAGCTAAAGAGAGCATATGACTGTTGCTTAGCTCAAAAAACTGTGTGACAAAGTTCCAGTTTCTGGTTGGATGGACACAGCCCCATTTCCTCCTTTAGTTTTATTACTTAAAAAATAAAATCATTTGTATGGTGTTTTTTGGATTTACTGATTTCTTCCCTTTTGCCCTCAAATACTGTTGGTCTGAGATGTTTGGGAAAGGAAATAAGATGAATAAAGCAATATAAAACCTCTAAATTTGAAAGTATTAATATTGATGAAATGGCTGAATAGGATGTTCTAACTGGACCCCAGAGATGGAGTTAAAGACCAAGATTGTGAAAGTATAAAAGAAAAACCCTCAAATGATTTTGGAAAGATTTTCTCCTTATTTTGTAGTGAAGATATTAATGCTTTTGTAGATATAAAATGCAAATTTGAAAATTAAGAATCAAGAAAAAGGATATGATTTCACATTATGAGTTAATTATTAGAAGATTATAAAAATAAGAAAGATAGGAATGTTGCAGAAATTATATAGATAGATAAATTAGGATATATATATATATATATATATATGAAGGTTTAAAATAGATTATAGCATAATTTGACAAGAATTTTTGTTTTGCTTATTGTAAGTTAAGAATTAGCCTTTTAGATTCTAATTGTCTGGCAATGGTGGCCATGAGGAAATAGTTTTCTATTAAGAAATTTTTATTCATTTTACAAACTAATCACAGATGCCTCTCTTCCCTCCTCCTGCCCCTCCAGCCTCCCCCTGCCCAACCACCCCTCATTCCCTTCTACAAGAAGGTAAGGCTTCCCGTGGGGAGTCAGCAGAGCCTGGAACATTCAGTAGAGGCAGGTCCCATCCCTCCCCCTGCTTTAAGGCTGAGCAAAGTGTTCCCGATAGGTAGTGGGCTCCAGAAAGCCAGCTCATGCACCAGGGATGAATCCTGATCCTACTGCCTCTTAAGCAGATCAAGCTACACAACTGTCTTGCTTATGCAAAGGGCCTAGTCCAGTCCCATGGAGGTCCCACAGGTGTTGGTCTAAATTTCATGAGTTCCTACTAGTTTGATTTGGTTGTCTCTGTAGGTTTCCCCATCATGATCTTGATGCCCATTGCTCATAGAATCCCTCTTCTCTGTCTTTGACTGGACTCCTGGAGCTAGACCTGGTGTTTGGCTGTGGATCTCTCTCTGCATTTGCTCCCATCAGTTACTGGAGAAAGGCTCTATGATGACAGTTAGGGTATTCACTGATCTGATTCCTAGGGCAAGCAAGTTCAGGCACCCTCTCCACTATTGTTAGTAGTCTAAGCTGGGGTCATCCTTGTGGATTCCTTGGAACTTCCCTAGTACCCAGTTTCTCCCTATCCCCATGATGTCTCCCTCTATCATGGTATCTCTTTCATTGCTCTCCCACTTCATCCATGTTCCAGTTTGACCCTCCCATTCCCTTATGTTTGACCATGAGAAAACATTAAAGGCCTCTCCTCCCTTGCCTAGATAAACTTTGTCTACCTGCTCCAGGAACTGTGATCATTGAATTTTATGATTATGATTTTCTAAGGATCTTTTGATCCTTTCATGTTAGGAAAAAGTCACTTAATAGTTATATTTTGAAGTGCAAATATAGACTGATGTAATCATTGTTGTAAAGTATAAAAATAAACTCTGTGGCCCTGGGAAAAGAGAGAGATACATATACAGAAGAGAGATATACACATATGTTGTCTCCTATATACTGCCTCCAGAGCATAGTAACAAATAAGATATTCCTAGAGGCTCAGAAAAAGATTCAAACTGATGTCTGGTGCAACTTCTTTATATCGCCTGCTATATCCACCTGTCTCATGTCCTGATCTCTGTTGGAGCTGGTCTCAGAAGAACTTCATTAATATCAGCAACAACAACAACAAAACAGTGGAAACCACTTAGAAGCGCATCAGCCAGGAGTGAGTAAAACGTGTTCATATGACACTCTCAGTCAAAGGACAACTCCACACGAATCTCAAAGACATTATATAAGGAATGGAAAGAGTCACCAATCATCCCTTTTCCATGATAGAATAGCCAGGGCCTTCATCTTTAAAATCATATGCCATTTCCAAAGTATTCCATCAGAAAGCAGTCAATATTTGCTATGATCAGCAATCAGAAAAAGAGTAACATAAAATAACACAGGGAACTCTTTCCAGTGACAGAAACTCTCTCATACTTGATGTCAAGGTGGTTGAATAGCTCAGATTCTGTGAGAATTAACCAAGCAATGCACACACCATTCAACAATAAAGCTTTTCAATAACAAGACCACTACTCAAAGTCTAAAAACCTCTTTGGCAGGGTCCAGAGCACTTGCAGAAATGCCGGGGAAACCTTGAAGGGGAAACATCAGTAGCCCTCTTGAGAGTCGGCCCCCTTCTGAAGGCTGATCTATAGGTGAACTCAGAAGCTGACCAGAAGTTTAGAGCTGACCTGAGATTGAACTCACGTGAAAATAGGGCTGGAACAATAAATCTAAATGTATATATCCTGGACTCAGCCAACAGGATATAGGGAGTGAAAAAAATTATGTCTCTGTAGATACCCTGCATCCTATCAACCATTAGTAATTTCACACTTATAGTTCAGCCAGTAACTTCAAAGAACTACCTCGCCCCTCACCCCCTCATCCAGTCCTGAGATATATAACCTACTGCTTGTAAACTTTTCCTATACAAACCCCTTGTAATGAGTGCTCAGGGCTTCCTTCCTCCCTCATGGTAACAAGGTGTCAGCCGAGGTCCCTGCCCAAGCTTGGTTTGAATAAAGAAAACTTTTGTTCTTGCATCAGAATCTGGCTCCTTGGTGGTCTTGTTGAGGGGGAGCTCCCAACTCGGGCATAACAACCTCACAGAGTATGTGCAGCAGGAACTTAATAATGCCTGCAGGCTCTCCTGGAAATCCTAGTTATCAGCCCTCCTGCACTCAAAGGAAGGGCTTTTCTCTCTGCCCAGCTCCTGAGCCCAGCTGAAGGTCATCCTCAATTCTCTCTGTTTCTTGGTGTTGAAGACTGGCATTGCAAGAATCATCATTTTGGTGATGTCCTATTTTTGGCCTTCAAGTTCATAGAAGACACCTCTAAATACTTGTACCCTGGGATGACATAGGTTAGTTATATGGAGGAGGTAGGAGAGGATCAAGTTCTAAAGAAGGAGGGACAGAGCCTCCCTTTCAATTCTTCTCTCATACTTTACATCCTGACCTCAGTTTCCCCTCCCTCCACTCCTCCCAGGAGCACCTCCCCCCATATGCCCCAGATCTACTCCTCCTCCATTTCCCTTCAGAAAAGAGCAGACCTGCCAGGGATATCAAGCTAACAGGGCATAACAAATTCCAATAATACTAGGCAAAAACCCTCAGATCAAGACTGTGTGAGGCAACCTAGTAGGAGGAAAGGGTCCTAAGAACAGGCCAGAGAGTCAGAGACCCTCCTCACTTCCACTGTTAGGAGTACCACAAGAAAACCAAGCTACAAAACCATAATTTATAGGCAGAGGACCTAGCTCAGACTCATGCAGCCTCTGTGATTATCGCTGCAGTCTCTGTTAGCCCCTATAAGTCCTGCTTAGTTGATTCTGTGGGCCATGTTCTTGTGGTGTCCTTGACCCCTCTGGCTCCTATAATTCTTCCTCCCTCTCTTCGGCAGTGATCTCTGAGTTCTGCCTAATGTTTGGCTGTGAATCTCTGCAATCGCTCCCATCAGTTTCTGGTTGAAGCCTCTCTGATGATTGGGCTAGGCACTGATCTAAGTGTATAATGGAATATCATTATGAATCATTTAATTTGCCTTTTTTCCAGTTGTATTTGCTTCTATCCTAGCTTTCCAGGCTATCCAACCTCCCCTTCCTGGCCATCCAGGCAGTGTCAGGTGTGGGCTCCCTCTCGTGGCATGGGCCTCAAGTTGGATCAGTTATTGCTAGGCCATTTCCACAGGTTATGTACCAACATTACCCCAGCATGTGTGCCAGAACAAATTGTAGGTCCATATGGTGGTTCCTTAGAAAACTGGGAATCAATGTACACAGCTATACTATTCTTGGGCATATACCCAAGGGACCCTCCACCCGACCACAAGGACACTTGCTCAAATATGTTCATAGAGGCTTTATTCATAATATTCAGAGATTGGAAACAACCTAGTTGTCTCTTAACTGAAGAATGGATAAAGAAAATGTGGTACATTTAACAATGGAGTACGACTCAGCTGATAGAGAGGAATGACATGATATTTGCAGGCAAATGGATGGAACTAGAAATAATTGTGCTGCATAAGGTAATCCAGAAGGAGAAAGACAAACATGGTATGCACTCACTGATAAGTGGATATTAGCTGTTAAGTAAAGGATAACCATGCTACAATCCACAGACCCAGAGTAACTAAGTAACAAGGAGGGGTTAAGGGGGATGTATGGATCTCCCTGGGAAGGGGAAAGAGAAAAGATTTTGTGGGTAGACAGGGAGTGTGTGGATTTGGGAACAGAAAGGATTACATGTGGCTGGATATACAGAAGGAGGGGGTACTGGGAGAAATCCCTGGAATTTAGAGGTACTGGGAGGCAATGTGGAAACTTATTGTAGTGGAAACTCCCCGGAATCTATGAGTGTGACCCTAGTGAAGACTCCTAGTAATGGAGGATATGGAGCCTGAACTGGTCATTTTCTGTAACCAGGCAATACTTACAGTGTGGGACAGAGACAGAACCATTTAATGACAGAAATGCTTTAAGGGAACACAGAGACTGACTGAGCACATTTTTTTTTTTACCTTTGTATGATGGCATAAAGTGTAAGTAAAAGTTTTTAATAGAGGACATAGAAAAAGTTTAGGGACAACAATAAATTCAGAATAATTTAATAATGTGGGAGATGAAGGAGAATGATTGTGTCACAGGAACCAAAGATTTCAGGGGGATCTGTGAAAGTTAGAAATAGCCTTCCATACATGGACAGGTACTGGGGGAGACTGGGATAAGATGGTTTTCTATTGGAAATTTCTGGACCTTCTGATGCTCCCATCTGACTTCCAGGATACACCTCACAGTCAAACATATTCATAGATGTCAGGAAAATGTAGACATGAACCTCATAGTATCTCCAGGCCCTGTGGTGGGAGAGAAACTTCAACAGACTCCAACACACCACACACACACACACACACACACACACACACACACACACACACACACACAAACACACACACACACACACAGTCTCAGGCTAGAGGACCTAATGGACGGGTCCAGATCTCCTTAAAAAAGTGTCACTCACTACTTGTGAAATACATAGCTGAGTGGGTGGACTGTCTCAGTATAATGATATTAAGAACTGGTGGTCATTTCATAGGAACTATTGTTTTACATTCTATACTGTGAGAACGACTCCTGTACAAAGGACCCCACTTAACAGAGATGGTCTCTGCTCCATTGTCCTGAAATGGGTTCTGGTTGCCTGGCACAGACACATCATTGACCAAGAAGAGGTCTTGACTCTGAAGTGACCTTTGGCTCTGAAATGGATAGCTTACCAGAGCCCAAGAGTCATCCGGTCTGGGAGAGGGGAGATAAAAAGAAGAGTGGCTTCCTGTGTGGCAGGGGAACGAGCAGGGAGAGCACTAGTGTTCTTGCCCAAAGCAGCAAGATGAAAGGTATTTGTACCCCTTTAATAGGTTTCTCAGCCTACACAGTAAACCGGATCAAGCCGAATTCACAATAAAAGACCAAGTTTATTGGGCAAAGCACTCCCTGGTGACCTTTCCAGCCCCCAGAGGTGAGACAGGGGAAGGGAGCAAAAGAAATGACAAGGCCACACTGAAGGAGGGGGCCCAAATACCCTGTAGGCACTGGGTGGGGTGATGACGAATCCTACGCAAGCTGGGCCCATGTCCCACCATGGTAGGCAGGGTCCAGAGCAGCTTGCAACCTTAGGGGAGAAGCAGTAGCCATCACAGGAAATGCAGAACTGGGCCCCTCTGGTGGTTCTCTGAGAGGGCGAGGTCTGGAGAGAGAACTGGAGCTGAGCCTGAGATTACAGCCAAACACCCTTCAGCAGCGAAGCCCACACACCATTCCTCACACAGGGCACTAGAGCTCTTTGTGCATGTTCTGAGACTTCTTTAGCTCCTGGATCTTCTGGGGCAGAGTCTTGGTCCAGAACTGCAGCCTTCTGGCCTTCAGGGCTCGGCCCACAGCAGGCTTGATGTTCAGCTGCAGGTACTGCTCATCATGGTCCAACATGGGCCAGTAGGGTAGACCCTCGCTGTTGGGGTTCCTGTGAATATGCCAGCCAGTGGGGAAGGATGAGTTCACTCTGATCCAAAGACTAAACCCCTGATTTGGGTCATGGCAGTGGTACAATTAGGCTGGTGTTTAAAGGGGCTGATGGATAAAGTGTCCTGATATAGGGATACAAGTGTTGTCCACTAGTTTCTGCTTCATGTAGGGGAAAATTACTTGACCTGTTTTATGTCTACATCTAAGAGGCAAAACCTAAAGAACTGTACACTATGGCTCATGAGCCTTGTCCCTGTGAGATGACCAGTAATTGACACCTACAATGTGTATGTATAAATGTGCTATCCAGTAGAGAAGAAACTATTATATGATGGAAGATCCGTGAATGCTAAAGAGACAACCACCCCAATAGGAGACCTGTAGGGACCCACATATCCCTATAACACATAGAGAAGGTTGAGAAAGAGGTGTGTTCTCACCCATATCTTGCAAAGTTGGCCCAGTACTTCATCATCCTCCTGTTCAGTAGCTCTTCCTCCTCAGTGAGGAAAACTAGAGTCATGAGAAAAATAAATATTGAAGTCCATGACATCACACACAACTGCTTAACACTCACAGTCCCAGCTACTGTCAGAACTGAAACTATCAGCTTTCTTACCTCCCTTCTTCACTGTACAATACCCAAAATCCACGCATGCCTCTAAATGAATTCGTGCCCAAATGTGCTGTCATCTCCATCACAGGCTAGACTGGGACAGGTTCAGGTTCTAATCTTGGTCTGATTTTTTTAGGCTATGATATGGTTCACATTTGATTCTATCATCTCCCAGAACCTAGTTTTCCTCAAATGATCTAAGAGATTAGGAGTCCCTGAGGTGTCATCTTAGACCTCCATCCACTCAAGGAGAATAAGAAAGACTCACGTTTCATGCCAAAGAAGAAGGACCCAAAGACAAAAGGAACCTCATCAGCATGGTCAGCCTTCACGTGGGGTGGCCTGAGACTCTTGAGAAAGCTGGGCTGATGTTGGAACTCATAGAAGTAGACGGGGTTGTGGGAACCTGAAGATGGGGACAACAAGTAACTTATTGACCCCTCACCTAAAGTTTTTCTGATACATATTTGGTGACAAGGTACTTTGATCAAAAGTTACCTGGAATCATAAATGTTAAAGAGCAGAGGAAGTCCCAAGCTGGAGTACTAGCTGTGGAAAAGCCCATGGCAAAACAGTGCTCATGACCTTCCCAGCTAAATGGTTATGTCAAGTCAATAGATTATCAGCAACCTATTTTCTTCTCTATACTAAGATGACACTCTCTTTAACTAGACATGAGACCTGTTTTTACACTGCTCCAGAGTGCTTACCAGTGACCTACATCTCTGGGCTGCTCCCCTAAGCCTTGTTACAGAGGTACTCACGCTGAAAATGTGCTACTTGGAGTGCAGGGATCACAAACATGAAGTCTCCCATCATCTCTGTAAACTGTATTTGGAGGGTTTGGGGATCCTCAGTGTCCCCCATGTACTCTTCCATTAGCAGGTCAGCACACTCAGGAGGCAGCATCTACACCAAGGAGATCAGGAAGAATGAGGTTAGGCATGTTGTTGTTAGGTAGGCAAGAGCCTTTGGTATGAGGAGAATGCGGTCTGTGATGAGATAGGGTATAGGTAAAAATATTCATGGTCTGAGGTCACCCCACACAGAATCACACATATACTGACCTTCATTAATAGGGTTGCTGTCTGAGAAGGAGATATGGGAGACCTCTCTATTTGGAAAGGACCAGATGTATCTTACCATTTGTGCTGCTGTATTCTTCAAAACATCCTGCAGGTTCTCTCTCGTTATTTCCTTTATTGTCTGAGCGGAGCCCATGACCTGGGGGGCAGAAGTATGGGATCTGATGGACTTGGATTAGAGATGTATTGAGTTCCCACTGCTTAACATATGAGTCTCCAGACTCCCAGAGGGTTGTAATTGAGCCTCACCATGGGTATGGTCCAACCATACTCATCATTGTTGACACCAATGATGCTGGGGACAGGGTGAAAATCCACAGAGGCCAACAACTCTTTGGGATGCCTGGGAAAGAACACCCCATCCACCACAGCAGGAATGATCTTGAAGACCTGAGGGGTATAAAAAGTTAATGCTCAAGGTCAATAAAATACATAGCCTGATACACTGAGTTACTACCACCATTTTCTCATTTTTGCTAGCCTCCAGGTGCTCAGCTCACTCTGGAAGAGAATCTACACTTGGATTAGCCTCTCTTGGTATTCATATTATACATAGAGTTAAAGAACAAAATGTCTGACTAGATCTTCCCAGACACACAATTCTACCTACCTTATTAATGATCAGAATCTCTGCTTCACTCTTGCCTCTAAGACAGTGCACAAAAGCCTCTGAGTCTATGGCCTCACATCCAGACAGGTTGGCCACCGTCTGTAAAGGGAACAAGTGCGGATAAGAATTTTTTTCAACTCCACCTTGATGCTAAATACCACACTATAGTGTGTGTTGTTTGTGGAATAGAATAAATATAAATTGTTCCCTCTGTCATATTCCTCAAAGAAGACAGCCAGCAAGCAATATCCTTTCAACTTGCATATGTTTTTGTTGTTGATTTTGCTTAGAGTAGTTATTTTTACTTCACCCATCTTTCTGTGTTTCATGTATGAGAGAAGGAGTAAGTTTGCCAATGGTTGTATGTGAATGCAAGAGGACAAAGTCTCCTTTATTCACAGATACGCCTTATTTGATACAGGTGATCTTCTTGATTTACTGCTCCTACATTAGCTAAGCTGCTCCGTGAATATCCAGTGATTCCCCTGTTTCTGCCTCCCACCTGACTACAGGAATATTGGAATTACAGATACATGCTACTATCTCCAGGCTTTTGTGGTTTTGGGGGATTTGAACTTAGGTCCACAAGCTTGCACTCTAAGCACTTTTAAAAACCCACAGAGCCATCTCTCAAAGCAGATGTATTTTTTTTGGTCAGTGATGGAAGCTGCTAGGAGCAATTTGCTGGTAAGATAGCCCAACCATCCAGTATGAAGAAGAGGCTAACCCCTAACCCCTGTGTTTCTCAAAATTACTGGAAAGAAACTGTTTTCCTGATTATTGTTTTCCCCACTGAACAGAAGACCAGAGTACCAGACCATGAAGGCTGAGGGGGCAGACTAGGGCTATGATGGTTGAGGGCACTTACAGAGTAGACCATCTCATGGGTGTCCGAGATCAGGTCAGGCAGCAGGGCTACTCCACTCTCCATGATGGCTCTGTGGAAGAGTCCTTTGGACAATGGGGACAAAACATGTGAAGACACACTTGTGCCACCTGCTGACTCGCCAAAAATGGTGACCTGGTCAGGGTTTCCTCCAAAGTAGGCGATGTTCTGCTGAACCCATCGTAGGGCAGCCACTTGGTCCAGGTAGCCCCAGTTGCCTCTGGCATGTTGGTCTCCAGTGCTGTGAAGTGAAAGGGACATGGATCAAAGGGCTGTCTAGGTTCTGAGCTGATTCTGCTCAGCCCAGTCCTAGACTCACCTGAAAAAGCCCAGGACACCCAGCCGATACTGTATATTGACCACCACCACATCTTCAGTGGCTGCCAATATAGATCCATCAGTCATAGAAGCCATTCCTCCAATTAGAGCACCACCATGGATCCACACCATCACCTGGAGAAGTCAAGAGTGATGCCAGGAAGTTTCTATCTAGCCCAAGCTCTGCAAGACTACTTACTAGAGTAGCAGATGACTGATGTGCCTCTATGCAGCTCCACAAATACATATAAATACTCAGCACTTCAAGCCTTGGTCATGGTAGGAACTTCTAGTCGCCCTATAGGATGTTTCTAGTCCCCATCCCTACCATGTATCTTAGTTTGAATTAATGGCTTTGTGTATAGAGTAATGTCATAATTATTCAGACTCTTTATAGTGGAAGAAGGAGGGGCTGTCTCCATGGATTCCTCTCCAGATTAAGAAAGGAAAGGATCACCAATCTCATGGGCACAACAGATAACACAAAAGTAGAAACTAATAACCTCAATGTAGAGGCTTGAGCACCTAAGTGGTTCTGCAAGGCTCAGGATGTAGAATGAGTCCTGGTTTTATCAAAGAACTAAAGCCTTCAGTCACTCAGTATTCTAATGCTCTGTGTCCCATACCCATGTTTCAGCTGCATAGTATGGCTGAGAAGGACTTTTTTTGACAGAAACAGGAGAAGAGTTTTCAACAAAGTCCATACTGCAATGGAGCTCAGAATGCTTTTACCCCTTCTAATCATCTTGAAAACCATACCCTGTCCCCAAGCTGATCATTGTCACACACTCACAGGCAGTTTAGAGCCCTCATGGGCATGAGCTGGTGTGTAGATGTTGAGATGCAGACAATCCTCAGACATAGAGATGGGAGCAGGGTCAGTTTCATATCCTTCAGGCCCTCTGCGTTCATCATTTCAAGGTTTTGCAGACACCTGATTGAAATAGCAGACAGATACTCCAAGAGATGTACAGTGGTCAAAATCAAATGTGAGTCTGGATTTTTTTTTTTTTTTTTTTTTTTTTTTCGACAGTTTTCTGTTATTTGCGCTTTCTGAGTCACTTGTAGAGTGTAACTCACAGGATTGTCTGCTCCGAGTGCTATTAAAGTGCAAACGCCCTGAGTCTGGATTTTTTCTAAGCTACCTTTAAATGCTGTTCTTCATGATGCCCTGTTAACACATATTCCCTCTCTAAAGTGCCTTCCCAACAAGGTAAAGGCCACAGGCTCCATGAGAGCCGGGATAGAACCAGATTTCTAGGAGGACTCCAGTTGGCTTGGGCTTGGATGTCGTTTTTTTTTCTAGCCTGGGATATAGAGAGTTCTAGGTGTCTCTATGAAAATTTTTGGCTGTATGTTGTCACATTCACTGAATTGCATAAGAATAGAAAAGTGACCTAAGCGTTAACAGGCATACAATCTTTTCCTACTCTGTTCCTGGCTGTAGATGTGATGTGACCAGCTCTTATAATTCTCTTTCACTGTGAACTCCCCACATGATGGATTGCAATCTGGAACCTAAAACAGTAGCTTTCTCCCCTAAGTTGCTTTTGTCAGTATTTTATTACAGCAACAATAAAACAAACTAAGTTTGCAGTATTAGAGTGTTGTATGCACAGATACTAGAGGTATCGGTGGATACTACTGCCTTATAATACAGACTCTCAGGGAACTTCTTTTTCCTACACTGTCTCCAGGGAGAATTAGTTACATATCCTTGCTCCTTGGTCAGTGGTGCCTGGCCCTATAGGTTGTCACAGTGACTGTGAGTGTGGGGTTAGCAAGTATCCATGATGCTGCACTCCTGAGGATCTGAAGTGAATTGTATTGGATTCAGGGGTGCTCTCTGCTTACTATGTCACACAACTCATGCCTAGCGATCCCTCCCATTGTGGCATAGAACATGGCTTAATGTGAATCTGTGCACAATTTTATCTTTGTTCCTCTTTATAGTATCTGCGTCTAACTCCCTGTGGGTACCAATCTCTGACCCAGGAGACTGGTAAGGTCATTCTACTCAACCTTAGTACATATGTTAGGAAATGCATGTGAAACTCCCCACAATGGAAGAAAACTGCTACAGAGCTGAGATGGAGGAAAGTCTTCAGCATGGCTCAGAGCTCAGAATAACTCTTCATCCCAGGGCCAGACATCCTCTGGGTCCAGAACTTACATGGCTGGATGTGAGGTCCCATCTCTCACACCACTCCATGGCTCAGGGGACTCAGGGGGAGCAAAGCGCAGTTGTCCTACAGGTGGCTTGGCAAAGGGAATTCCCAGGAAGCTGTGGACACCAATTTTGGTGTCCTTCACATGGACAAGGCTGCCTCGGACCTGGCCTGTGTGTGTGTTTCTGATGGGGCTGGCCTCTGATGAGTCCTGACCTGTGGGTGGAGAGATGCCATCAGGGTTAGTTTTGTGCAATCAGTTACCACAGATTGTGACAGTTCCTATCTCACTCTCACTGTTACCAGGGCACACAGAATAGAAACCTGGAACCTCACAGTTCAGCTGTGAGGTCTGAGTATAGGAGCTCCCCTATCCCTCAGGCCAGGAATCTTTTCTATTACCCCTGTTGAAAGGTGTCAGAGCATTTTTGTGGCCAAAGAGGTTACACACTCTGAGCAATTTGGCCACATGAATTTATGATTATTGTCATTCTTATCCAAAGGTCAGTAAAAGTTACAGTCATAGCCATATATCAAAGAGGAAAAACATCTTCTGATCACTTTCTTTAGAATTGTCTAGCACTCTCCAGAGCTCCTTACACTGAACTGTATTCTCAGTCTGGAGTGATCTTAGACATCTCTGATGGTCTGGTGGGCCCACAAAAATCAGTGGGCTTTGGTTAAGAGATTGGGAGGCACCTGTTTCCCACGCATCCATCCCCCAAACTGCCCCATGTTCCCTGGGCCATCCCTCCCACAAGCTCAGGCTCTGACATGCAGCATTTGGCAGCTCTGCCTCTAGTCATTCCCCATTGCTTGCTTAGTAAGTCTCACCCTGCACATGGAGGAAGAGAAGCAGGAGTCCAAAGACCACAGCATTCAGCCAGCTATGAAGTTGATTCAGTGGCATGACAGCTCTCATCCCAAGTCTGTGCTGCTACATAGGACTCCCACGGTTCAAAATCAGGAAGCAGAATATGTGGGCCTTGCCCAGGCAGGAATTTAAATAAGAAGGGTGTAGGCAGGAACTTGGTGTGGTGGGGCAAAGTTCTCATTGTTGGAAAACTGATTAGTCAGAAGTGACAGGAGCCAGTGTCAAGAAGTTCAGGCAAAGTCACCTCTGCTATTTCCTTTTCCTCTTTGACTTCCTGGAAAGGCACAACGTTGATTCTGAAGCTCTTATGTGATACTAGGAATCTTGTCTTCACTCCTGGGCAGAAAGCTGTAACAGGAGAAGATAGAGGGCTTCATGAGTAGGTACTTACTCAAGATGTCACAGAAGATATAGGCCATTAAAGGAGCTTTGAGTGTGACCTTCATCTTCAAGACTCCTCTGAATTAGAGACTCAGTTAGCCTGTTTCCAGGGTCCCTGGTCCTTACAATGATCTTAGGGTCTACTTAGACACCTCCATGTTAGGTCAAAGTTGTTTGATCAATACACAGTGCAATTCTTCTGTTCTTTTAAAGTCCTCAGCCCCTCTTTATTCCATCCTCATGATATGTCTTTTCTAGTGGCCAGCTCCTGTCAAGATCAGCTTCACAGTCATTTATCCATTTAACAAATGTTTAATTGTTTGAGTTTATTTATTTACTGTGTTCATGCCTTTTCTTTTTTTAAATTTATTTATTTACTCATTTTTATTGCATGAAAAATTATTTTTTATTTTTTATTCATTTTACACACCAACCACAGACCCCCCCTTTCCCTCTTCCTGCCCCTCCAGGCTTCCCCCTGCCCAACCTGCCTCTTTTCTCTCCTCCAACAAGATGAGGTCTCCCATGGGCAGGTACAAAGCCTAGTACATTCAGTTGAATCAGGACAATCCCCTCTCCATGCATCAAGGCTGTGTAAGGTGTCCCACCATAGGCAGTGGTCTCAAAAAAGCCAGCTCATGCACAAGGGATGGATCCCAATCCCACTGCCAGGGGCTCCTCAGGCAGACCAAGCTACACAACTGTCTCATTTATGCAGAGGGCCTAGTCCAGTCCCATGCAGGCTCCACAGCTGTTGGTCTAATGTTCATGAGTTCCTGGAAGCTTGGTTCGGTTGTCTCTGTAGGTTTCCCCATCATGATCTTGATGTCCATTGCTCATAGAATCCCTCTTCTCTCTCTTTAACTGGACTCCCAGAGCTCTGGCTGGTATTTGGATGTGGATCTCTTCATCTGCTTCCATCAATTACTGGATGAAGGCTCTATGAGGACAATTAGGGTATTCACTGATCTGATTACTGGGATTAGCCAGTTCAGGCACCCTCTTACTGTGTTCATGAACATATGTGTGTGAATGCTCCCAGGCCATGGCTCACAAATGGAGGTGATGGGATGATTTGTATAAGTTCCTTCCTCTGTGTAAGTTACTTCCTCTAATTTCACCATATGGAACCCAAAGTGGAACTTGGGTCATCAGGGTTGGAGGAAAGTTCTCTTGCCACCTCTTGATCAATATTACATGTAACCATGTGACAAACACTTAATGGGCTTTGCTAGCTCCAACACTGGGGGTCAACCTGATGTCTCAGAACCTATGATAAAGCTGAGATAAAAGTCTATAAATAGAAGTTTCAGAATCACAATAAAATGCTGACATGATGTATCACAGGATGCGGGATCAGAAGTCCATATTCAGTCCAGACTGATTTCCTAGAGGAAGTGGTGTGGGGATCAGTATCAATCGCCTTTACTGCCACCTGAGAATTGACCTCGGTTCCAAATTATCTTCATTATTATCTAAATAATAGTTTATAGGCTAACAGCATGGCACTTCCTCTTTGGTGTCTAGCTGGCTGTTTACCTGGCACAGCACAGCTCAGCTTTTCCTGCCTCCTCTGATCAACAGTGGCTCCCTATATTCCATGTCACCTTTTCAATGGACTCTTGTCCTGTCTGTGGTTCTAGCCTTTCTTGAAAGATGTTCTCTCTACTCCAAGTTCCCAACCAAAGGAAAAGCTGGACCATGAAAGCTGTGAAGTAGCCAGTTCCTCGAATCTTGGGATGAAGGAACTAGATTCCCAATGTATCATGGACATTGCTGTGCTTCTTAATCCCAGACATGTTTGTAGCTCAGCTAGGGAAATCCCTGTGTGCTCTGCTACTCACTGCACCATCACTCAGAGCCCCTGTGTTGATGATGGTCATGGCTACAGTAAAAATGTGAAATGAAGACGCTCAGGTTCTGTTCTGTGGAGGGAGGCAGGAGTGAGTATGGAGAGCAAGAGAGAATGAAAAAGAGAGATGAGATAGATAGATAGATAGATAGATAGATAGATAGATAGATAGATAGGGAGAGTAAAATGTAGGAGCTCAAGTCCATGAAAATTCCTTCAATGAGGTATTACTATATCCTTGCTCAATAATCAGATTTAAGACCCATAAAGTCAAGAGTTGGCAAAGACATGGAGCTACTGGCACTACATACACCACTGGAGGAGATACAAAATGATATGGTCATTATAGATGTCAGTTAGACAGCTCT
This sequence comes from Peromyscus leucopus, assembly GCF_004664715.2. Taxonomy (NCBI): domain Eukaryota; kingdom Metazoa; phylum Chordata; class Mammalia; order Rodentia; family Cricetidae; genus Peromyscus; species Peromyscus leucopus. Next base: position 106,581,391 of record NC_051067.1, on the reverse strand, counting down.
TTTAAAAGCTAAACACATTTATCCTGTGATTGAGTAGTTTTACTCTCTGGTCTTTAGTTAACGAATTGAAAACAACAATTACAGAAGCTCATACTTTCAAAGTTCATAAGAGCTTCAATAAAAGTAGTGAAAATGAAGTCACTCAGGTGTGCATCACCTAGGGATTGTTGTGTAAAATATGTTGTGTGCATATATGGAAAGACAGTGTTAACCAAATAGAGCACACTTGAATCTTCAGGACCTCTTACTCAGTAACAGGACCAGTCACATAGGAATCCTTTTCTGAGATAGGTTAGCTAGGACTCTGATGTTTCTAAATTATATGCAGTTTCCAAACTGAACCATCAGAAAGTGGTTGCCCTGGAGCAGAGAACAGGCTATGACTGACAGAGAGGAGCTCAAGGGAACTTCTTCAGATCAAGTAGGAGACTCATACTTATGTGAAAATGATTGCATAGCTCATAATTTTATGCAAAATTTACCCATCTATGCTAAAAGTAGGCAAATTTCGTTGCATAGAAATCATTGACATTAGAGATTCTAAATGTGACACTGGGCACGGGGGGGGGCAATAGAGGGTAAAGGATGGAGGAAGAGAACATAAGGGAATGGAATGGTAGAGCTGGAACAGAGTCAGAGCGGCAGAGTAACAAAAGAGATATCTTTTTTTTTTTTTAAAGATTTATTTGTTTATTATGTATACAGAAGAGGGTGCCAGATCTCATTGCAGATGGTTGTGAGCCACCATGTGGTTGCTGGGAATTGAACTCATGACCTCTGGAAGGGCAACCAGTGCCCTTAACCTCTGAGCTATCTCTCCAGCCCCCCAAAAGAGATATCTTGATAGAGGGAGACATCATGGGGATAGGGAGAAACTGGGTGCTAGGGAAGTTCCCAGAAATCCACAAGGATGACCCCAGCTTAAACTACTAGCAAAAGTAGAGAGGGTGCCTGAACTGGCTTACTCCAGTAGTCAGATAGGTGAATACCCTAATTGTCATCATTGAGCCTTAATTCAGTGATTGATGGAAGCAGATGCAGAGATCCACAGCCAAACACCAGGCCGAGCTCTGGGAATCAAAGAGAGAGAAGAGGGGTTCTATGAGCAAGAGGCATCAAGATCATAATGAGGAAACCTACAGAGACAACCAAACCAGACTGGTGGCAACTCATGATCATTAGACCAACAGCTGTGGAGCAACCATGGACTGGACTAGACCCTCTGCATAAGTGAGACAGTGGTGTAGGTTGATCTGCTTGAGGGCCCCTGGCAATGAGATTGGGATCCATCCCTGGTGCATGAGCTGGCTTTTTGGAGCCCAGTGCCTATGGTGTTATGGGTTAAGACCTGCCTCAGCCGAATGTACCAGGCTCTGTTGACTCCCCATGGGAGGCCTTATCATGTTGGGGGAGAGAAGTTGAATGGGCTCGTGGGGGAAGGCTAGAGGAGTGGGAGGAGGGAAGAGAGGGGGATCTGTGGTTGGTAAGTAAAATGAATTAAAAATTTCTTAGTAAAATAAATGACACAGCTACTGAAAGTCTAAAGACCATTTGGTGAAGTGTCCTGTATGTCAGCAGAAATGGAGACCTCACAGATGCATGGGTGCAGCAGGAGCTCAAGTTCCAGTAAATGTATCTGGCAACTGTCCTCCTAGACTCAAAGGAAGGATCTTCTCCGACCATCTACTGATCCAAGGCTAAAAGATAGTCTTGTCTTTCTTCTGTTCCCTGGCGTTTGCTATGTGGAATATAGAAATCATCCCATCCAATGGCCAAACACCCTATTAGTTGTGCTAGAAACCCCATCCAATGACTGAGGGACCTGGATGCAGAGATCCACGACTAGGCCCGGGTGGAGCTCAGGGAGTCTAATTATTGAGAAAGAGGAGGGTTTATATGAGCGAGAGTTGTTGAAACCAAGGTTGGATAAAGCACAGGGACAAATAGCCAAACGAATGGAAACACATGAACTATGAACTAATGACTGAGGGGCCCCCAGCTGGATCAGGCCCTCTGAATGGGTGAGATAGTTGATTGGCTCGATCTGTTTGGTAGGCATCCACGCAGTGGGACTGGGTCCTGTGCTCATTGCATGAGTTGGCTGTCTGAAACCTGGGGCTTATCCAGGGATGCTTGGCTCGGCCTGGGAGAAGGGGACTGGACCTGTCTGGACTGAGTCTACCAGGTAGATCTCAGTCCTCAGGGGAGGCTTTGCCCTGGAGGAAGTGGGAATGAGGGGTAGGCTGGGGGAAAGGGGAGGGGGCGGAAGGGGGAAGAACAAGGGAATCCGTGGCTAATATGTAGAACTGATGGCGCTGTAAAATAAAATAAAAGGAAAAAAAAAGAAATCATCCCATCCAAAATGCTATAGATTTAGTGTCTCCCCTCCATACCCTCTGTGTGTTCAGGCTCTATCTATGCAGATGTTCTCTTTGTCTTCAGCTCCCTTTCTGGTGAACATCTGGGCTTTGGGAACTGATAGGACCACTCCACCTGATTCTTCCAAGCTCAAAGATGTGGAAGTAGCTTCTTTATGTTACCAGGAAATGTTGGTGTGTCCTCTTAATTCTGGCTGCTGTATAGCATGACTTGGGGTAACATCCCTATGTGCTCTAACTCCCACTGCACCATCATTCAGAGGCTCTTCATTGATGATGGTGGAGACCATAGTGAACATGTAGAATGAAGAAGATTCTCAAAATCTGTGTGTGTGGTGGAGAGGATGGTCTGGAACCCTTTCATTTGCAGGCAGGAAGAGGGAGGTGGACTAAAGTCTACAGAACTCTCTTTATGGAGATACTACTACATATGCACATACTCGGTGGTGGCAAAGACAGGGAGCTACTGGCATGTTCACACATGCATACCCAGAGGAGATGCAAAATGGATAGTCATGGTGAAAGACAGGCTGACCTCTTCTTCAAAAGTTAAACACACTTGTGCTGGGACTCAGCAAATCTATTCCTGTTGATATAGCCTACCTGAATTTCCAGCACACCTTTTCCATTCTGTATCTGATCTTGTCCTCTGCCTCTATGGCATCTATTATCAGGTCAGCTCAAACATAAACTCTACAATGAGGATATTAAGAGTCTGGCCATGAGGAAGCCCACATCATGAGCATCATTCTTTGTTCCATCAGTTCAGTGTAACCAAAAAGAAAAATCTTTGGATGAGAAAGCTAGCCCTCAATATATAGCATACCTGATGGTACCTTAATTTTGGAATTAATGGTCTTCAAAATTGTAAACAAATTCCTATTGGTTATAAGCCACATAGGTTATGATATATACAAACTCATGTATGTATGTTACCTGTATCAATCTATGCACATATGCAATTGCGAAGCAGTGTGTGTGTATGTTACAGGCAGACATCTAACTCTTGAGCTCATATATTTCATGTAGCCAGGCCACATGTGTCTGCCATAGACCTGAGCATGCTTATTATGATGTTTTTGTTATGGTCACATAAATTTTACAAGATGCCAGGCTGTGGCAAATCAAATGTTTTACAAGCTACTTATATAGATGAGAATTCTTAGGGCTTATTAACAGATGGACATGATATTTTGACATCCAATCACCTCTGATGTGTCAATTTCCCCAAACATCTGAAGTGGAGACAGGATATTGAATCCAGGGTCTCATACATGTGAGACAAGTGCTTTATCTCTCAACTCTATATCCACGAAGTATATTTTCATCTTTGATAATTTCATGTACAGATTAACATATTTAATTCAGGTTTACTCCCCTTTCTAGACCAACTCCTCACAAATTCCCATCCAATTCATGCCCCCTCATTATAACCATCTAAACTCACTGTATCCAATTAGGTATTTAAAAAAACATTTCATATCCACATTTACTAGTTGGCCCAGAATACAGAGTCCTATGAGCATTAACAATCTTGTGTCTTAAGAAAATAGATCAAGTTGAGCTCAAAGGCCAAATGGGTTGGTTTCTGTATTTCATTACGTTAAGACAATGTCTTGAAATGTAGTCACAGTGGCCTAGGATTCTAACACTCCTGCCTCAGCCTCTGAATGCTGGGATGAAAGATGTGCACACTAAACTTTTTAATGAAACCCTTAGGGCTAACATCAAGCATAACTTTGTGTGCCCACATGCTTCAGATACCTCTGAATGAAAGTGAAAGCAATAAACTGAGGAGTATGTGACAGCCTGTGATTGTTTAACTTAGAAAGACTGTGCTAATCTGTCTTCCAAAAAGATTGCATAATTTTCTACCCCCTCTACCCTTGTGTGCAAGTGCTTCCCATCCTCACCTGTGCTGGGACTTACCGATCTTCAGTATGGTTGCATTGGGTGGCCTATGGAGGAAGATGGTAAGGATAACTGCAGCCTGGGCTACATAATGAGTCAAGAAACATGACTTCTCCCCATCAAAGAAGAGTCTTAACATGGAAGTGACTCAGGCTGCAGCTGCTGAGGGGTAAATGGAGCTAAGACTCTGCAATGAGAGGAGGGAATCTCAAGGACGTTATGCTGGATGGCAGCTAGTCTCCAGTGGTTCCTTTTATAGGACACGACAGGAAGAGCTTCAGTGTTCCCAAACCATATGCAGGTGCAAACTAGAGCAACAGAAAGCATATGGAGGGATTCTTGAGATGGGGGATGGTATCCATGAGCTCAGCTGCTGAGCCTCTGCTTAGCATTCCCCTCATCTGTGGCCTGGTGTCCAGGACAGACAACACAGGAGTCTCTACCTTCATGCATAGGTCATGGTGCCTTATGGCTGGTGTTCAGCAGTGATTGGAACAAGGGGACTTAGCCTGTGTAAAGTGGTGAATGAAGAGCACAAGTTGCTCAGAGACAGAAGTAGCATGAGGCCCCAGGATCTAAAGAACACACGATGTGCCCTCTTTAATAACAGAGAAAATGCTTTTGGGAAACAAAAGGCATATTGAAGACATTTGGGCTCATTGAGAATGACAAAAATCTAAGGTTGAATTTGTGGACATGAGAAGTTTAAGCACACACACACACACACAAGCTAACAAAGAGAGGTCTAAGAGTTGAAATTCAATGAAAATTCATCACTTGGAATGTAGAAAAGAGTTACTCTTGTTCAGGAGGAGTTGTGGAAAACAGGAAGTTACTTCTATACATGGAGAAGCCATCAGTCATGGTGCCAGGACCAAGGATGTCTTCTGCTAGACACACGTGTGCATTCCTCCCTCTCCCACCTCACACCTTGACACACACCATAGCAAAAGATCTTTAGACTCCTACAGGTACTGATCTACAGGTACTCCCTACAGGTACTGATCCCTACAGGTACCCAGGAGACTGGCAAAGACTAGAAGCCTTAGCCATGTATCTGAAAATGTGTGGCAGACTACACATCACAGACAGAGAACTTCTATAGGGTTGGGATGAAGGAAGCACCTCATTCTGGTCCAGAGCTCAGGGCATATTGTCACCCTGAGTCCCAGAACTTAGATAGTTTGAAAGAAAATGGGCTTCAAAGGGAGTGGCACTATGGGATGTGTGGCCTTTTTGGAGTAGGTGTAGCCTTGTTGGAGTAGGTTTGGTCTTGCTTGAGGAACTGTTTCATTGTGGAGGCAGGCTTTGAGATTTGACATATTCTCAAGCCATGCCCAATGAGACTGTTCCTTTCCTGTTGCCCTTGGATCAAGATGTAGGATTCTTCAGCACCATGTCTGCCTGCATGTTCCCATACTCCCAGCCAACATGCTCACAGTCATGATAATAATAGACTAAACCTCTGAACTGTAATGGAGCCATCACAATTAATAATTTCTTTATAACAGTGCCTTGGTCATTGTGTCTCTTCACAGCAATAGAAACCCTAAATAAAACAGCAAGAATAGGAGTTTCCATCTATCACACCAATGCAAGGGTCAGGGGCCTCAGGGGGTGCAAAGCTACAGGTGGCTTGGCAAAGGGAATTCTCAGGATGTGTGGACACCAACTGTCCTGCCCCTCTCATGGAGGATGCTTCACCTCACCTGCCCTGTGTGCGTGTTCCTGATGGGGCTGGCTTTGTCCTGTCTTGTGGGTGGAGAGATGTCACGTGTGTTAATTCTGTCCAGGCAGCTGTCACCACACTGTTGTTTTCTCACTTCATTTTCACTAAGGTACGTCTGAAAGGGAATCCAGGGTGTCTAAGTTCAGCTGTGGATGTGGGGATAGGATTCCTTCCTTCTTTTCTTTGTTTAGGTTTTCCAGGCAGAGTTTCTCTGTATAGCGTTGGCTGTTCTGGAACTTGCTCTGTAGACCAGATTGGCCTCAAGTCAGGGAGATCCTCCTTCCCCTGCCGCTATGGACCATGGCCTATCACTGTAGAACTTCTTGTAGAACTTGGTGTTTTTCTCTTTTTCCTAGCATAACACAGCCATGCATTTCCCATCAAAACTTTCTATTGTTGTGCTTAGTTGTTCCGATGTATTGCTGTGCAATCTGAGGTCCCAGCCATTACTGGCAGCTGCTCTCCCTACCCTCAGTTCCTTGACTAAAGGAACTGATGGGTTTTAGGGATAAGAGGTGAAAGAACCAAGGTAAAGCTTCTATTTATATCCTGGGGTTCATGTTACTTCTCCATGTTATAAGAATTTTTCCCAGTTTAGCTGGTGTGGAGGTTTGAATGAGATGGCCTCTATAGACTCATATATTTGAATGTTTGTACCCGGTTGGTGGGCTGTTTAGGAGGTGTGTGTTCAGAGAATGTGTGTCCTGGGGATGGGGGATTGAGGTTTCAAAAGCTCATACAAGGCCCAGTTTATCTCTCTGCCTCTTGCTGGTGGATCAGGTTGTAAACTTTCAGCTACTGCTCCAGCACTGTGCCTGCCTGCTGCTGCAAAGCTGCCCATCAGGATCGTGGTCATGGACTCATCCTCTGAAATGATAAGGAAGCCCAATTAAATGCTTTCTATTATAAGTTGTGTTGGTCATGGTGTCTCTTCAGAGCAACAGAACTGTGACTATGACAGCTGGGGGAGGGGTGGAATCCATGTGCTTTGTTATTCACTGCACTTCATTCAGAAACCCTCTGCTGGTAATTGCCAAGGCCATAGCAGATATGTGGAATGATGATGCTCAGGTGCATTTCTATGGAAGGAAGCAGAGAATGAGTGCAAGTGGAAGGGAAGCAGAGGCTCAAATTCCATTAAAACACCTGCAATGAGACACTCCTTCACACCCCTTCAATACAATCAGACTTAGGAACTTTAAGTCCAAGTGGTCACAAAATATGGGATCACTGGCACCCTCAGATATGTCTGGAGGAGATGCAAATTGTATAGTCAAAGAAGACAATTTGGTACCTTCATTAAAAGTTAACACACATGTGTTACATGATTCAGCAATTCTGCTCTCAGATCTTAGCCAAATGAAAGAAAATATTGTTCTTAAAAACCTATGTTTGAGATTCATAAAAGCGTGATTAACAGAAAGACAAACATGGTATGTACTCACTCGTAAGTGGATACTAGATGTAAAGCACAGGGTAACCAGACTACAATTCACAGATCCAGAAAAGCTAGGTAACAAGGAGAATCTAGAGGGATGCATGGATTGCCTTGGGAAGGGAAATAGATGAGATCTCCATGAGTAAACTTGGAGTGAGGGGGGCAATACAGGGGAGGGGATGAGGCTGATAACATGAGGGAATGGGATGGTTGTAAGCAAGTGTGTTGCAACTCTAGGGGAAGATATCTGACAGTTTGGGAGTCAGCTGACACCTTGCACTTCTAGGACTGCTCTAGCAACTGGAGCTCTGCTCTAGAGGGAAAGGTATCCTGGATACCTGGAGCTGCTAGGACAACTCTGATAGCTGGAGCTTCAATGGGACAGTTCAGCCCTGGAGGGTAAGGTATCCTGACTGCTCAGGAGAGTCAGTCTATATTTGGAGCTGCTAAGATAGCTCAGCTCTGGAGGAACTGTTATCCTGACTGGAGTCAGGCAATACCTGGTGTGGTGGAGGATGGTATCCTCACAGGATATTGCAATCCTGCTCCTCTTCTGGAGAGCCACTACAGCTGAGCTTTGCTCAGGCCACTTAAGGGGGCTTCCCACCAGAGCTCTGCTTATTCTCCACCCAAGATATTGCTTCTTTTGCTTCACTCTGCTAAAGGGGAAACCCTGCAAAAATGTAGCCATCTCCTCTGGCTCCAGGAAAAGTTGTTACTTTTTCTGCTCAACCTTGCTCAGTACCCTAAAGGACAGCTCAGCAAAGTTCTTCTGTTCAGCTCTGCCTTGCTCAGCTCATGTAGGGGAATGTCTCTGCAAGGTTTTTTTTTCTTCTGCTCAGTGCACTAAGTGACAATTTAGGCAAGGTTCATCTTCTCTGCACCAGCAAATGAAGATCTTTACACCCAAAACTCTTTTGAGAAAGAGATTTATTTGGGAAGGAGGAGTCTAGGGAGTGGCTGCCTCTACCAGGGTGGAAAGAACAGCCAACAACTGAACAGGCAGGGTGGTTTATATGGGATCTCTTGGGGGTGGAGTTTCTCAGGGAGATTTTCTGTCCTGAACTTGGTTAGTTTTTTTCTGCTCAGAGATTGGTTAGTTTTGTGGGTTAGGGCCAGAGATGGCTCTTGAGCCAAACTGTGTTTCTTTTACTGGCCTTTCTTAGCTTTTTGACTCTAATTCTAAGGCCAGGGTATATTTCTTTCACTGGCTCTGATTCTAGGACAAAGTGTGTTTCTTTGGTACTGGTTTCAGAGCAGGACATGTTTCTTTTGTTCTGGTTTGGAGATAAAGTGTTTCTTTCTTTGGTTCAGGTCCAGATCCAGGGTGTGTTTCTTTCTCTGGTTCTGGGCTCCAGGGTCAGGATGGATTTCTTTAGCCAGCCTCTTTTTTCTTACAATGGTTGAACTGTGGAAGAGACAGAGTGGGAGATCAATGAAGAGATATCTTGATAGAGGGAGAGATTGTGGGTTAGGGAGAAACCAGGTGCTAGGGAAATTCTCAGGAATCACAAGAATGACCCAATTAGACTACGAGCAATAGTGGAGAAGGTGCCTGAAGTGGTCTACCCTGATAATCAGATTGGTGAATACCCTAACTGTCATCATAGAGCCTTCATCAGTAACCATGCAAGAAGATGCAGAGATCACAGCCAAGCACCAGGCTGAGCTCTGGGAGTACAAAGAGAGGAGAAGTATTATATGAGCAAGGGGATGGGTCAAGATATGATGGGGAAATCTACAGGACAACTGAACCAAGCTCATAAGAAATCATGAACTTTAGACCGACAGCTGTGGAACCTGCATGGGACTGGACTAGACCTCTGCATTTGGGAGACAGTTTGTGTACCTGGGTGTTTGAGGGGCCCCTGGCAGTGGATCGGATCTATCTCTGGTGTATGAGCTGGCTTTCTGGAGCCCATTACCTATGGTGAGATGTCTTGTTCAGCCTTGATATAGGGGGGAGGGCCTTGGTCCTGACTCAACTGAATGTACTAGGCTTTGCTGACTCCCCATGGCAGCTCTTACCCTTTTGGAGGAGGGGTGAGGGGTGGTTGTGGGAAGAAAGGGTCCAGGATCTGTGGTTGGTATATAAAAATGAATAAAAAAAATTCTTAAATAAAAAATAAGAAAAAAGAAGTTGATTAAAAGTAGTGAAATCTGGTCACTCAGGTATGCATCAGATAGAGTGTGAGTAGGTAAAATGTATTGTGTGCATATGTGGAATGACACTGTTAACCAAGAACAACACACTTGAATAACTTGTACCTAGTATCAGGACAGACAAATGATTCCTTTTTCCATGGTAAGATGATGTGGTGGTTTGAAAGAAAATGGCCCCAAAGGAAGTGGCACTATTAGAAGGTGTGGCTTGTTAGAGTAGGTGTGGCCTTGTGGAGAAGTGTGTCTTCATGGAGGTGGGCTTTGAGGTTCATATATATGCTCAAGCCAGACTCAGTGTTCTAGTCCATTTCTTGTTGCTTTCTGATTAAGATGTAGCCAATACCATGTCTGTCTGCATGACGCCATGCCTCCATCCATGATGATAATGGACTGAATCTCTGAACTATAAGTGAGCCACCACAATTAAATATTTTCCTCTATAAGAGTTGCTGTGGTCATGGTTTCTCTTACAGCAATAGAAAACCTAACTAAAAACAGAAGCTAGTACCAGGGTCTGGGGTACATTGTGATCAGTCTGACCATGTTTTCATTTGGAGGAATTTGGACTTTGGTATTTTGGGTTAGGAAGCAGTGGCATGCTTTAAGTATGCTTAATGGACCATACCAGTAGAAGCGTGGAAGACAGTGGTGCTGAGTGTGATTTGATGAACTGTGGGAACACTGCTCAAGAGGTTTCAGAGAAGAATGTCAATATGTGGCCCAGAAATTGGTCTTGTGGTATTTTGGTAAGGAAAATGGCTGATTCTCACCCTTGTTTGAAAAGTCTGCCTTAGAGTAAAGTGAAGAGTTTTGGATTAATTCTATTGGCAGAAGAAATCTCAAAACAGCCTAGTATAGATTCTGTCATGTTGTGATTAGTGTTAACTCTGATGAAGATCCATAATGAAATGGAGTAAGCTGAGCAAAAAATACAAAATGTGCAAACTCAGAAATGGGACACCCAGAAATGGAATAGAGCTAAATCCCGTGTTCAAGGATATAAACAGGTTAAAAAATGGAATAAAGGTAGTGATGACCTCAGGGCAAGATCCCACTCAGCTAATCAATTTCCAAAAAGCTTAGTGAGGCCAGGTATGTATCAGGGGTGTCCCTAAAGGGAGGCCCAGAAAGGCCATTTCCTGAAGTTGTGAAGTTGAAGCCTGGATTGAATGGAGATTCTAATATGTTGGATGTGCCAGAGACACAGGATACCCGCAGAGAAAGCTGCTAACAGGGAACAGAACAAGCCCACCAGAAAGAAGTGGCACAATTAGCAGGTATGGCCTTGTTAGAGGAGGTGTGACCTTGTTGGAGTAGGTGTGACCTTGTTGAAGGAAGTGTGTCATTGTGGAGGCAGGCATTGAGGTCTCATGTAAGCTCAAATCACACTCAGTGTTACAGTCTACTTCCTGTTGTCTTCTGATCAAGATGTAGCATCACCATTTCGGTCTCTATGCTGCTCTGCTCTCTGCTTTGATGATAATGGACAGAACTTCTGAACTGTACATGAGCTACCACAATTAAATGCTTTCGTTTATAAGAGTTGCCATGGTCATGGTGACCATTCACAGTAATAGAAACTCTAACTAAGATAGATGCCAGGGCCCCGAAGTTTTAAATTCTATGGAGTTTCCAAACTGTTCCACCAGAAAGCAGTCAACAGTTTACAGGGAGCAGAGACCAGGCAATGGTTAACATAAAGGACCATGAGCTAAATTTTTCCAGTAAAAGAATTATTCTCATACTTCAAGTACGTGTTGATTATCTCATCTTCTTCTGCCAGCTTACCAAGATATGGCCGGGTGGTGGTGGCGGCGGCGGCCGCGGCGGCGGCGGCGGCGGCGGCGCACGCCTTTAATCCCAGCACTCGGGAGGCAGAGGCAGGCGGATCTCTGTGAGTTCGAGGACAGCCTGGACTACAGAGTGAGTTTCAGGAAAGACGCAAAGCTACACAGAAAAACCCTGTCTCGAAAAACCAACCAAACAAACAAACAAAAAGGCAAATTTGATTGCATAGAAATCATCTGACAATAAAGCTTTCCAATGTGAAGAGAGCTACTCAGCATCTAAAAGCCCCTCAGAGAACCGTCCTGTCCATCAGCAGAAGTGCATACCTCACAGAGATATTTATACAGCAGGAGCTCAGTAATGCCTTCAGGCTTCTGTGGAAGTTTCAGGCACAGCTCATCTGTACCAAAATCAAGGGCTCTTCTCTCTGACAAGCTGTAGAGTCCAGGCTAAAGAGGATTCTCATTTCTCTCCTGCCCCCTCATGTTCAGATATGGCACTGCAAGAATCATCACATGATGTTTTCTTGGTTTAAAGCAGCAAATGAAAGGACTTGGTACCAGTTTTCTGGGTCAGAGAGTAGTTGCACACTCCTTTAATATCAGGCTCCTAGGCAGAAGGACTGTGTTTGGTTTTAGGTCATGCTAGTTGTGAAGTTAATTTTAGGACAGTCTGTCCAGCATAGTGAGACCCTATCTCAAAATCAATCTATCAATCAATGAATATATGAATAAATAATAAACAGTAAATAGGTTGACAGAGAGATGAACAAAGAAGTAACATAAGGCATAGCTCTCTGCACCTCTGCTTGGTGCTGTGCTCACTTGGGGTGAGTACAGGAGGAGGGAGCACAGGCTGTGGTGGAAGGACTTGAACTCTAACCCCACAGTAGCTTGGAGCTGTAAAACAGTGCACACCTGATCCTGTCCTTCCTGATCCTGTCCTTCCTGATCCCATCCTTCCTCAAGACTCTTCCCATACCTGGACATATGCTTCTTGTAGGGCAGGGATTAGAAATGTGAATTCTGTCATGGTCTCTTAAAACTCTAGCTGGAGAGTCAGGGGGGTTGCAATCCCTCATGGCCTCCTCCATCAGCAGGTCACCAAAACTCAGGGATGACCTTGAATACCCGAGGCATTCAAGGTGAGGAATAAAATCAGGTCCCAGACCTAACTTTGGGTTTTCCTATATCTAAAAGTTTAATTTCCCCCACATTTATTAATTTATCACATGATCCTCATATCCATCTCAAGAGATTTCACACTTAGTGTAGCTGATTTTGATTCCAAATTTTGTTTTCAAGACTTTAATGTCAAAAGGTAATGGAGATGAGGTAATTGGTAAGGTAACTGGTAAGAATAGTAAGGTCTCTTTACTCCATACCCATCGGTCCCCTTTCCTCACAAAACCATTATTCAATAAAAGACAGAATCCTCTCTTCTCTCTTGCCTTCCAGGCAGTAATCAGAGAGTCTGAGTCCATCTGCTCATATCAAGACATGTTGAACAGCAACTGTACAGGAATTATGCAGGGAGGGACTGGATCATTCTTAAAGTAAGGGACAATAAGTTTTCCAACATTCCAAACTGAGTGTGCGCTCCCAAAAAATCTCTAGTGTATACTATGAGTATTGTGGCCAGTATGAAACTGTTCCTACTACCCCACCCTGAAAAGTGAGAGACAGAAGAGCCATCCCACTTCCTCACATGATTCTAAACACAATGTGGACCATGAGGTACAATTTTGTTGGCCAAAGAGAACACTCAACCTCTGTGAGGCAGACATGTATGGATGTGTCCACTGAGATCCTCAGCAGTTCCCTGGAACATGGCACTTCCCAGGCACCTCTGTGGTCCTTCTTATCCTCATGTTGTAAGCAGAGCCAGGAGATCACAAGATGAACAGAGATTCATCGGGTCAGGACAGGTGAGAGGGCACTCACTGTGCAGACAATCTCAGGGAAGATGGAGATGAAAATGGGCATCAGTATCTTCCCGCTCTACCTGATGTCACAGTGAAAGAGTCCATGAAATAGGTAGGTCAATGACCTTTGTGCCTCAGGCAAATAATTCCATTTCCATGACACTATAAACAGACCTTTACAATTTCTAAGTTATAGTCCTTTTACAAACCTCAGCACCAGAAAGCAGTTAGTTGGCTGCCAGGAAATATGGCTCAGTATAATAGTCAATGTAAAGGGGTGAGATGGAACTGTTTTAGTGACAGAAACATCCTCACACTTGAAATGGACATAGTTACAATGTCTCATACATTTGTTCAAAATAATAAAAGTATGAAGATAAAAGAACGGATTTGATTATATATGTGTCATTTAATAATGAAGATCTTTAAAAATAATATGGCTATTGAAATTCTAAAGTGTCCTGTAAGCCCCCTAAGCACACACAGGGGTGATTGCAAGAGGAGCTCACTAATGCCTTCAGACGCAGTGGAAGCATCAGGCAGCCATCTCCTGCACTCAGAGGAATTGCTCTTCCCTCTCCCAGCACCTCAGTCAGGCTGTGCTGTATCCTGTCTACTCCATGGTGTCGAGGGTAGAACATGCAAGAATCAACTATTTCATCTAATGACCCTAATAAACCTAGGCTGTGCAAATTCTGTTTTGAGTGAAGTTAATGGTGGACATATTCTCTGTCACAGACTGGAACATGCCTTGGATACTATGTACTCCTTAGGTAGCCCTGATTCTTTCCATGCTCGAGAGTGGTTTTGGTGTCCAGAATTAGGCAGACCTAAGCTTCAAATCAGTGTGGTGTTTCTGAGATGTCTTCCCCTGTCTGATTCACATGGCTGAACATCTTTTGTGTCAACTGATGTGGATGAGGCCAGAGCAGCAGCATATATAGGCATCAGAGGCTTTTGCCTATATCTTCCCAAGGTCAAAAGCTCACTCCCTGTCCTCAGGGACTTGCTGCCTACATGAGATGCCTTGCTGGTAGGCATTTCTGACCATGAATCTCACTGAATCCACCACTGATGCCTAACATTGCTACAGCAACAGACAAACATGGTAAAGTGGCCCTACTTGGAGTCTGGCACAAACATGATGCTTGATCCTCCAAGAGCAGCTTTTCCTGACGTGGCATTTAGTGGAATGATGTCCTTTCAGTCTGAGGGTGGATGAGCCCAGCCCATGAAGGGGTTAGATTATAACCAATATGTGAAAACCAAATATATGTGCACATATTTATCCTCTTTATGCTTTTGTTTATTTCTATGAAACACAGCTGGCATTCTTTTTTATTTCTTGGTGACCAATGAGTTTATCATGGTGTGGTGTCTGGGTGAGAGGTTGTTCACAGGAGCATGATAACCCAAAGATCAGCCCAGTCTGAGTGATGACTCAGGAGAGCTGCTCCCTAGAAATCTATGTGTGATTTTTACACAGCTCAACAGATTCAAGAGTCTCCTCTCTTTAGCAGTCTACTTCCTTCAGAGTGGCATTTGAAAGAACAGATATTTGCATGTTTGCACCACAGCGTTAAAGAGGGACACCCAAGGAGAGGACAAGACACACTCACCCATGGGTGTTGTCTCAGTTGAGCCTCCCCTTTCCAGTAGCCATACATCTGACTTTGGAGGCTTCTGGAGTTACATGCTAAGAAACCTCTTCTGTGTTGGTGAATGGGATCATGTATGGTTGCAGATGTGCACTGGGTAGAAGTCCACCAGGAATGTGGTGCTGGAAACAAGGTTCACTTTGTGAGGTCACTGGCAGAGGAATAAAGCTGAGCATGTTTAGGCATGAAGCACAATGAAAGATATTATAATACTCCTTTTTAAAAACATCATTCTACTAAAGTAATGTTGCCTCAATGTAGATAATCTTCACAGCCAACATTATTGTATTGGAGTTCTTTTTTCTCTTAAGTTTTCTCTCAGTATATACTAATAATACATAATAATGGTTTTCATGATGATGTTTTCATACATGTGAATGAGCCTGAATAAGGTATTTGCTCATGTTTATTCCTCTATTACTCTCATTTTCCTCTGCTCCTTTCTTTGTCAACTAGTCCTCTTCTACTTTATTGTCTTTTTAATTGTTATTGATGATCCAGTAAGTTTGGTTAGAGTAACTAATTGGTTGAGGGTTTATTTACAGGAGTATGGTGGTTTTATTGGTAGCTATATCACTAAAGGAAATGTCTCTTTCCTTCCAGTATTCATCACAAACCTAGAGATGCTGAGGAAGGGATGGGGCCTCATGAGTCTACAAGCTCTAGCAACACTTCATTGGCTGAACATCCTCAGGATTTTATTGTGTGATCAGATTCTTGCCAGATTGCAGACTTCAGTTGGAGAGCCTCCTATTTGCTTTACCTCAACAAGAAGTGCTGGATTGTCAGACATGTTCCATCACACCCTCCTCACACCTATCCTTTAAGTAGTCCTTGGTATTGTGTAGACATTGTCACCTTGATGTCCTGAGTATGAGCCAGCAGTAGGTGCCATAGAAGAGTATTGACACAACTCTGTGCCTTCTTATATTTGTGTGTGGTTCAGAATCCAGGTACCTGAACCAAGACTGTTCTGAAGAGCAGCATGCAGTAGCAGGTTAGAGCTTCTTGACTATAAAGCTGAGTAACCGTTAGCACAACGAATTGCAGACCAGGGTCACAGGCTGAATAAGTGTGGCCTCCTTAGAGTGATGGTGACGTGGAAAGAATTTGCCAGAGTCACAGCAGAATAGGATAAGAGCATCAAGCTTTGCAAACACATCCTGCCTCGGTCCTCTCTTGCTCAGCTTCTGATAAGGGCCTGAAGACTTTGTTGCAGGTCCAGACCACATTTTCTTTGCCTTGAAGTCTAGTTGTACCTTTGTCCAAGGTCAGACACATTGGGAAGAGAACTTGGTCTTCTCATTTCAGCAGTGTGGTGTGAAGCTGGAGAGTTACCGTATGGTTTTGGGCCGGGCTACTTTCCATAGTCTTTTGGGTACTGGGTAATTCTCTGACCTAATGGTGAGTCATAAGATCCAATGATGTCATAAAAGGTGTTATAGGTTCATTGTTATCCAGGGGTCCTCAGCATCAGCAGCCACAGTCTAACTATGCCACACACAGAGAAAGGAAATGACCCATCTGTCCTCTGTTCCTGACCATCAGTCTGGTCTATCTGACCTCCAGGCTCAGTACTTGTCAGGGACCCTCACACTGTTCAGCTCCTCAGTGCTGAGTGTTCTTGGGCATCACCAACCTGTGTGTGCTACAGGACCACCTGTGGGCTTTAGTTGAGATATTATCCCTCACAGCTGTCTGTCATTACTTGTATGCTCTCCCTCCCTGATCCATTGCTCCTGCCCTCTCAGTCTCTGACTCTGCAAAGGTTTGCAGCTCTGACCCTGTTCCCATTTCCCTCTCAGAGCCTCACACTGAACACACAGGAGGAGAAGCAGAAGCGCACAGACCACAGTTTTTAGGAAGCCAGGAAGTTGATCCAGTTGCATGATCAGGTGCTTCTCACTCTTCTAATGCTGTGTGTGACCTTTTAAGACAGTTCCTCATGTTGTAGTGACCCCAATCATAAAATTATTGTGTGCTGCTTCATAACTATACTTTTACTAATGTTAAGAATCATACTGTAAATATCTGATATGTGGGATACTGGTTATGCAACCCATGTGAAAGGGTCATTTGATGTCCTCCTCCCCCAAAGTGGTTACTACTGACAGTTGGGAACAGCTGAGCTAGCTCCTGGGTCTGAGTTTGTGCTGCTATTGGATGTACTGAGTTTCCAACAGGAAAGCAGTTGTGAGCCTCACCTGTAGGAATTTGTACCCAAAAGGAATAGGTGGGAGCTCTATGGGCAGGTCAAGATAGTGTCACAGGAGACCTGCACTGACCAGGCAGAGGGGAGGAGAGCCTGTGCTTATCAGGCTGGCAAAGCACCTCATCTGTTTTGCCTTTTTATTTCGCCCTCCTCTGGAAGGCACAGCATGGACTCTGAAGTCATTTAGAGTATCAGTTGCCCTCACCCCAAACCTGACCCCGAATCATGGTGACTTGCTTGTCACAGACACAGCATGGGTGAAGGAGTGGGAGCAGAAAGCAGAGGGCTGCACTGGAGAGTCCTGATCTCGAAGCAGGTGTGTGCAGAGGATCCCACAGATAGAGAAACCACAGATGGAGAAGGGCATGGATATTTAAATTTATACCTAGGGACTTACTTGTGCAGATGCCCACCCCATGAGGAAATCCATATCCTCTCTAAACAGTCATGTTTTTTCATATTGTCAGTTGCCAACAGAAAACCTGATTTCCCAAAGCCCTATTGCCTTCACAAGTTCATAATGCTGTTCCCAATAGACAATAAATTATAAACTGTGCTGTTAGTGTCTGTGGCCTCAGATGTTTGGAGGCTGAGACAGCGAGGATTACATAAGCCCAGGGCAAGATAACAAGATCCAAAATGAAGCAAAAATCATAGTCAAAGTAACTTAACTTACCAACAGTAACAAACACACTGCTTTGTAGATTGAGAAATCCAGGGTCCAGATGCCCACAGATTTGCCTGTGTGGTGAGAAACAGGTCCTTAGCTAGAGGTCTCAAGGATTATATCTTGTGCCCTTTCCTGGTAGAATGTATAATGGCATTGCAAGGACAACATTAGTCCCTGCTGACTTGAACTGGGGGCAGTCTCTCCGGTTAGTGAAGATCATGCAGGTTGTTTCCATTCTATCTGTAGAGCATTTATTGATATTCCTACTGCTAGCTTGCCTCTGCTTTTCAGTTCTGTACATACACACTAAACTCCAACAGAAATTAGAATATTTCAGACTTTACTAAAATCTCCTTTTTAGTAGCTCGAGTGTGGATTGTTTTTATGGGGCTAGGGATTGATCTTAGGACTTGTGCATGTTAGGCAAGTGTTCTGCCTATGAACTATACCCTCAGACTACTGTGGATTGTTTAAATGCAATCAATCTCTTTTAGGTGTATGGTTTAGTAAGTCTGAGAAAATTCTCAAGGCACACAACTGTCACCACATCAGATTCAGAAAAGCCTGGTCCCCACCAGTGGCTTTCCTCAGGCATCTTTGCTGTAATTCATACTTTTGATCCTGTTTCAATGTAACCAAGACATTGCTTCATCTTTGCTATATTGGGGCGTGTTCCAGTGCAATAGAATAGAATGTTTTGGTGACTGACTATGTCACTTTACATAATGTCTTTGTTCCTTTTATTGTGGAAGGCTATCCAACGTGCACATGACACATCCCATCCACTTACTCTAACTCTGGAAAATGACTTATTTCACTTGCTTATTGTTTCACTTGCTTATTTGCCTTCCTTTTGGACAAGTCTCTATGTAGCCCAAGTGAGCCCTGAAGTAATGATATCAATGCCTTGGCTTCCTGAATGGTTAAATTATAGTCATAAGCTCCAATCCCAGGTTGGGTTTTACAAAAGCTGTGTGAATATTCTCATACATGATTTCATGTGATCACATGTATTCCCCTTTTGGATTTACAAGCTTAGAACAGGATTGCCTAGCCATGAGGCACATGTGCTAAACTTTTAAAGAAGTTGTAAGGTTAGGATTGTAGCTCATGGTAGAGATCTTTCCCTGTACAATGTACAATGAACTGGTTGATGCACAGGATCATAGAAAATAAACTAAATGCAGATCAGATGGCATAGGCTTGCAACCTTTCTACTCAGAGGTCTGAGACAGGGATCACAAGTAAACTACCTGAGCTATAGAGCAAGCTTCAGTAAGGCTGGAAAATTTAGTTATGGTTTCTCTCCATATAAGAAGTAAAAAATAATAAAAAAAAAATCTAGTTTCAGTGAGTGGTTATTAAAGGAGGGAGGAAGAGGAAATGAAAGAGAAGGAGGAGGATGAAGAGGAGCAGGAGGAGGAGGAAGGAGGAGGAGAGGGAGAGAAGGAGGAGAAGGAGAGGAGGAGGAAGGAGGAGGAAGGAGGAGGAGGAGAAGAAGAAGATGTCGTCTACTAGGAGGAGGAGGAGAACATGATGATGAAAAACAAATGCAATTAGTGTTGCCATATACTTACTGAAACATGGAATGGGTGAGTAATACTCCATTGTGTAAATGTATCACATTTTCTTTATCCATTCATTGTGTTTAGGGGTATCTAGGAAGTTTCAAATTTCTGGCTATAATGAACACAGCAACAAATAAACATGGTTGATCACGTGCCTCTGTGTTAGGATTAAAGTGTCCTTTGTGTATATGTCCAAGAGTGGTATAGCTGGATCTTGAGGTAGATTAATTCCCATCTTTCTGAATAACTGCCACTCAGGTTACCATAGTGGCTATATGAGTTACCATCAGCAAAGGATAGTGTTCCCCTTACTCCACATACTCTCCAGCATGAGCTATCACTTGAGTTTTTATCTTAGCCATTTTGACAGGTGCAAGATGGAATCTCAAAGTCATTTTGATTTGCATTCCCTGATGTCTAAAAATGTTGAACTTTTCTTATTTTCTTAAATGTAGTTGGTTATTTTTTACTCTTTGCTCTTTAGGGGGCTGGCCACCCATCTCCCAAATAAATCACAGGGAGTCTTATTCTTTCTTATGAATGCCTGGCCTTAGCTTAGCTTGTTTCTTGCCAGCTTTTAGTAAACTTAAATTATCCCATCTATATTTTTCCTTGGACTTTATCCATTTTCTATTTCTGTATATCTTTTAATTTCTTCTTATTCTTTGGCTGTGTGACTGGTTGGCTGGCCCCTAATGTCCTCCTCCTTCTTCACTTGCTCCCTGATTTCTCTTCCCAGATTGCTCCTCCTATTTATTCTCTCTGCCTGTCAGTTCTGCCTATCCTTTCTCCTGCCATGTTATTGGCCATTCAACTCTATTAGCCCAATCAGGTGTTTTAGACAAGCAAAGTAACACAGCTTTACAGAGTTAAACAAATGCAACAAAAAAGAATGCAACACATGTTTGCATCATTAAACAAATGTTCCACAGCATAAACAAATGTAACACATCTTCAAATTATATTCCACAACACTCAGCCATTTAAGTTTCCTCTACTGAGAATCCTCTGTTTAGTTCTGTATCCCATTTTTAATTGGGTCATTTGTTTTCTTGACATCTAGTTTCTTGAGTCCTTTATAGATTTTGGATATTAACCCACTCCAAGATGTGCAGTTGGTAAAATTTGATCCCATTCTGCTAGCTGCCTCATTGTCTGAATGACTGTCCGCTGTGCAGAAGCTTCTCAGTTTCATGAGCTCCCATTTATTACTTGTGATCTTAGTGCCTGTGCTAAAGTGTTCTGTTCAGAAAGTCTTTTCTTGTGCCAATTAGTTCAAGGCTCTTTCCCACTTTCCCTTCTATCAGGTTCAGTGTATCTGGATTTAGGGTGAGGTCTTTGATGCACTGGGCGTCGAGTTTTATTAAGCATGGATTGATTTGCATTCTTCTACATGCAGCCCTCCAGCTTGACCAGCATTGTTTGTTGAAGATGCTGTATATTTTCCATATGTACTTCTCACTTCTTTGTCAGAAATCAGGTTCCCATAGTTGTATGGATTTATGTCTGGGATTTCAGTTTGATTCCATTGATCAACATGTCTGTTTTTGTGCTACTGTCATGCTGATTTATTATTATAGCTTTGTAGCACAACTTGTAATCAGGAATGGTGATACTTCCAGGAATTCTTTTATTATTTAGGATTGTTTTAGCTATCCTGGGTTTTTGTGTTTCCATATAAAGCTGGAAATTTTGAAGAATTGTATTGGAATTTTGGTGTGGGTTGCATTCAATCTATATATTCCTTTGGGTAGGATGGACATTTTTTACTATGTTAATCCTATTCCATGGCCTTTCCATATTCTGATATGTTCTTCAATTTTTTCTTCAATGACTTGAAGGTTGTATCAAAAAAAACCTTTTATTTTCTTAGAGTTACCACAAGTGATTTTATATTATTTGAGGCTATTGTGAAAGACATTTCCCTTATTTCTTTCTCAGTCATTTGTCCTTTGCATGTAGGAGGGCAACTGATTTTGAAGCCTACTTGATCATGGTAGATGATCTTTTTGATGTGTACTTGGATTCAGTTTGCAAATACTTTTTGAGTATTTTTACATCCATGTTTATGACAAAAATTGTGGTTTGGGTAGCACAGTAACTGTGAATTTGTTAAATTAATTGGATAATGTTCCTTCTGTTTCTATCTTATGGAATAATTTTATGAGTATTGTCATTAACTCTTCTTTGAAAGTCTGATAGAATTCTGTGTTAAAACCATGTGGCCCTGAGCCTCTTTTGATTGGTAGGCTTTTAATGCCTGCATGCCTTTCACTAGCGGTTACAGGTCAGTTTAAATTGCTTATCTGATCTTGATTTAACTTTGGTAAGCAGTATGTACAGAGAAAATTATTTCTTTTAGATTTTCCAGTGTGGGAGGGGCTTTATGTAATTTCAGCAATAGTGGTATTTCTTTTACCAACTTGTGTACCCTTGTGTTTTGGGTATAGATGTTAAGAACTGAGATGTTCTCCTTGTGAATTTTTCATTTGATGAGTGTGCAATGTCCTTCCCTATTTCTTCTGATTCTTTTATATTTGAAGTCTATTTTGTCAGATATTAAAATGGCTATTCTAGCTTTCTTCTTAGGTCTATTTGCTTGGAAGATCTTTTCCCAACCCTTTACCAGATATGATCCCTAGCATTGATGCTAGGTGTATTTGGGGATGCAAAAGAAGAATGGATCCTCTTTTCCAATTCATTCCATTAGTCTGTGTCTTTTTATTGGGGATTTGAGACTACTGATGCTGAGAGATAGCAATGGCCAATGGTTATTGATTCTTGTCATTTTGTTGTGGTTGGTGCTGGTTGTGGCAGTGGTGGTGTGGAATGAGTGTGTGTGTGTGTGTGTGTGTGTGTGTGTGTGTGTGTGTGTGTGCCTGTTCTTCTCTTCTTTTGAATTTGCTGGTCTATTTATTGCAAAGATTATTTAATACTTGTGTTTTCTTGAATATACTTGTTCTATTTAGGTTGGAGTTTTTCTTCTAGCACCTTCTTTAGTGCTGGATTTTAGATAACTATTGTTTAAATTTAGTTTTTGTCACAGATTGTTGGGGCACATGTGTGGGTTCATGTAGATCTGTGGAAAGAAGATTCAGAGACACCTTAAGAATGAATCTAGCTTTTCTGGCTGCAGGTGGGTCCAGCCTCGAAGGACTGAAGCAGTTTCGCTTTGCCCAGGGCATTTTTATTTTTCTCTATATTTACAGTTAGCTAGTTGATTTTAATATGCTCAAAACAACCTGAAAGGAGCTCCCCAAAATACAAGGCCAAGTGCAAATGCCTCAATTTCTCAGGTACCATGTTTTTTTGAGTTTCCTGAAACAAATTTTGCACAGGCCTTTGATCCTTGGGAGACTCTCAGCCAGGATTCACATAGGGCAATAAGAGAAACAAAAGGTATCAGTTAAATAAAGGATGGATTAGGGCTAGGTGCTACTCTCTGGAGCCAGGAATAGCTCAGCAGAAATGCTGCCACAGGTCTTATTGTGGTATGTCTCATTTTCTCCATCTATGATGATTGAAAGTTCTTCTAGGTATAATTGTATGAGCTAGTATCTATGGTCTCTTAGACTATAGCACATCTTCCCACATCCTTTCAGCTCTTCCATTGAGAAGTCAAGTGTATTTCTAATGGGTCTACTTTGATATGTTACTTGGTCTATTTCCCTTTCATTTTTTAGTATTTTTTCTTTAATCTGTACATTCAGTGTTTTTATTATTATGTGATGAGGGGAACTTCTTTTCTGTTCCTGTCTATTTGGTGGTATGTACACCTCTTATACCTTAATAGACAGCATCTTCTTTAGGTTAGGGAAATTTTCTTTTATGATTTTGTTGAAAATATTTTCTGTGCCTTTCACCTGGGTATCTTCTCCTTCTTCTATTCCTATTATTCATAGATTTGTTCTTTTCATGGTGTCTTAGATTTCCTAAATGTTTTGTGTCAGGAGTTTATTTAGATTTAACCTTTTGTTAATGATGAATCCATTTCTTCTATGGTTTCTTCAATGCTTGAGATTCTCTCTTCCATCTCTTGTATTGTGCTGGTGAAGCTTGACTGTGGGTCCTGTTAGAGTTTCTAAATTTTTCATTTCCAGATTTTTCTCAGTTTTGGTTTTCTTTATTGATTCTATTTCCAATTTCAGGTCTTAAAATCTTTTATTCATTTCTTATTTGTTCTCAATTCCATAGATTTCTTTAATTAAGGATTTTTCATTTCTGCTTTAAAGACCTCTATCATATTCATAAAAGCTCCTTTTTTCTTATGCTTCAGCTATGTTGGAATATTAAATGTCTGCTGTGGTAGGGCTTTTGAGCTCTAGTAAAGACATCTTGTCTGCTATTATTGATTGTGCTTTTATACTGCCATCTAGGTGTCTGGGACTGGGAAGACTAATAAATTCTATATGCTGGTATCTGGTCTTGACTTTGTCAGGTGGGTGTTTTGTTTCTTGATTTCTGCTACCCTCCCTAGTTCTCTGGAGAATGCAGTGACTATGTGTTGCCACAGGAAATTCTTCTGGGGTCCTGATAGTTGTGGTCACTGGGGGTTCCAGGTAAAATATGTTTCTGAATATTGGGAACTGAACCTTAGAACTGAGCTTGGCTGGTGGGACATCTGAAGGGGTTCACCGAGTAAGAAAAGCAGGATCTGTTTACTTGTGCTCCAGGAATGGGATCAGTGAGTGGGGAGAGGTCACAGCTTTAGATCTGGTACTGAGCTATGGACTGCACTGGGGATTTGACAGGGAGGAACGGAAGGAGAGGTGAAGATCTACAGTTAGCCTACTTACTTTGCTGGACCAAGTTACCTGTGGATTCCCAGGGAATTTGTGCTGCAGCTGGAGGCTGGGACAAAGCAATGGGTGGGGGTAGGGACATTAAGAAGGGGAGACCTGTGGGATCCCCTGGAGATGGGTGCAGGATGAAGAAGGTAGGCTGTGGCAGGTGTCCTGGTACAGACCTGGGGATGAGGCTAAGGGGATTGGATTTCGAGGAGTAGAGCAAAGTGAAGATCTGTGATCAGCCTACCTGCTTCCCTGGCTAGACTGTGTCTGTGAACTCTCTCTCTCTCTCTCTCTCTCTCTCTCTCTCTCTCTCTCTCTCTCTCTCTTTCTTTCTCTCCCTCTCTCTCCCCCTTACATACGAATGTTTTTACAATTTCCCCCTACACACAGATTTAAGTCTTTTTCATTCTACATGTTCACTATGGTCTGCACAATCATTAATGGAAGGCCTCTGAGTAATGGTGACAGAGCACATGGGGACATTACCCCCAAGTTATGCTACATAGCAGTTGGATTTAGAGGACACACCAGGCTGTCCAGGTAACATAAAGAAACTACTTCCATAGTTTTGAGCTTGGGGGATCTTCCATAGACCAGCTATTCCTTAGGATGCAGAGAGAGACAGAGACAGAGACACAGAGTGAGACAGACAGAGACAGGCAGGCAGGCAGACAGACAGACAGACAGACAGACCACATCTTTCTCTGGTAGGGGCTGGGAACACAGAATATTGGAGTTGCTGAATATGTAGAATTCTTTACTGATTGGAGGAAGCAGTGAAACCATGGCTGTACCAAGGCAGTGGGAACATTGCAAAGACTATGAAAAATAACCGTGCCCTATACAGAACTATAACTCTTCAGCCTCACACCACACTGCTGAAATG
The DNA here is from genome assembly GCF_004664715.2 of Peromyscus leucopus. Taxonomy (NCBI): domain Eukaryota; kingdom Metazoa; phylum Chordata; class Mammalia; order Rodentia; family Cricetidae; genus Peromyscus; species Peromyscus leucopus. The sequence goes on along the minus strand of NC_051067.1, from coordinate 106,556,276 downwards.
AGAGGCCCAGGTTCTCTTCCCAATGTGTCTGACCTTGGACAAAAGTACAACTTGGCTTCTAGGGCAAAAAGAATGTGGTCTGGGCCTGCAACAAAGTCTTTAGGCCCTTATCAGAAGCTGAGCCAAGAGAGGACCAGGACAGGGCAAGTGTGCAAACCTTGATGCCTCTTATCCCTAGATATTCTGCTGTGAACTCTGCATAAATTTTTGCCACGCCACCGGTTAGAGTCACTCTAAGTAAGCCACACTTACCTGAGCATGTGACTCTGGTCTGCAATTTGCTGCTCTAATGGTTACTCAGCATTATAGTCAAGAAGCTCTAACCTGCTCCTTCATGGCTGCTCTTCTGAACAGTCTTGATTCAGGTACCTGGATTCTGAACCACAAACAAATATAAGAAGGCAGAGTTGTACCACATCCTCTTCTATGGCACATAGTGCTGGTTCATCGTCTGTGGCATCAAGGTGACAGTATACACAATCCCCAGGATTACTTAAAGATAGGTGTGAGCAGGGTGTGATGGAACATGTCTGACAATCCAGCACTACTGTTGAGGTAAAGCAAATAGGAGGCTCTCTAACTGAAGTCTGGCGATCCGGCAAGAATCTGATCATACAATAAAATCCTGAGGATGTTCTGACAATGAAGGGTTGCTAGAGCACGTAGACTCATGAGGCCCCATTCCTTCCTCAGCATCTCTAGGTGAGTGATGGATACTGGAGAGGGAAGAGACATTTCCTTTAGTGATATAGCTCCCAATAAACCACCCATACTCCTGTAAATAAACCCTCAACCAATTAGTTACTCTAACCAAAATTATTGATGATCAACAATTAAAAAGACAATAAAGTAGAGGAGGACTAGTTGAGAGAAGAAAGGAGAAGAGGAAAAATGAGAGTAACAGAGGAATAGACATGAGCAAAGGCTCCATTCAGCCTCATCATGTGTATGAAAACGTCATCATGAAAACCATTATTATGTGTCATCAGTACACACAGAGAAAACTTAAGAGAAAAAAGAACTCCAACACAATAATGTTTGCTGTGAAGATTATCTACATCAAGGCAACATTCCTTTTATAAAGAGATGTTTTTAAAAAGGAGTACTATAAGAGATTTTAGCGCGCTACATTCCTAAGCATCTCAGCTTTATTCCTCTGCAAGCTCAAGGCTCTAGGAACCTCACAAGGAAGACATTGAACCTTGTTTACAGTACCAGATCCCTGGTGAACTTCTATCCAGTGCACATCTGCAACATGATCCCATTCACCATCACAGAAGAGGTTTCTTAGCATGTAACTCCAGAAGCCTCCAAAGTCAGATGTATGGCTATTGTAAAGGGGAAGTTCTCTTGAGAAGACAACACCCTTGCTTGAGTTTGTCTTGTCCTCTCCTTGAGTGTACCTCTTTAACCGTGTGGTGCAAACATGCAAATATCTGTTCTTTCAAATGCCAACTCTGAAGGAAATAGACTGCTAAAGAGAGGAGGCTCTTTAATCTGTTGAGCTGTGTGAAAATCACACATAGATCTCTAGGGATGCAGCTCTCCTGAGTGACTGGGCTGACCTTTGAATTATTCATGCTCTTGTAAACAACCTCTCACCCTGACAGCACACCATGATAATCCCATTGGTCACCCAAGGGAAAAAAGAATGCCAGATGTGCTCCATAGAAATAAACAAAAGCATAAAGAGGATAAATGTGTGTGTACATATATTTGGTTTTCACATATTGGTCACAATCTAACCCCTTCATGAGCTGGTCTCATCCACTCTCAGACTGAAAGGACATCATTCCACTAAATGCCATTTCAGGGGAATCTACTCTTGGAGGATCAAGCATCATGTTTGTGCCAGACTCCAAGTAGGACCACTTTACTATGTTTTGTCTGTTGATGTAACAATGTTAGGCATCAGTGGTGGATTCAGTGAGCTTCATGGTCAGAAATGCCTACCAGCAAGGCATCTCATGTAGGCAGCAAGTCACTGAGGACAGGGGTGAGCTTTTGACCTTGGGAAGATACAGGCAAAAGCCTCTGATGCCTGTATATGCTGCTGCTCTGGCCTCATCCACATCAGTTGACACGAAAGATGTTCAGCCATGTGGATCAGAGAGGGAAGACATCTCAGAAACACCACACTGATTTGAAGCTTAGGTCTGCCTAATTCTACAGTATCAAAAACAAGATGTTCTATGAGGTGAAGTGCCATGGAGGTGGAGCTTGAAAAGATGATAAACCCAGAAGGGCATGAAGGTCTTTACTGGAAACCTCCATGAACCTTAAGGCATGAATCAGGACTACCTAAGGTGTACATAGTATCTGAAGCCTGTTCCAGTATGTGGCAGAGAATATGTCCACCATCGACTTCACTCAAGTCAGAACATGTACAGCCTAAGTTTATTAGGGTCATTAGATGAAAATGGTGATTCTTGCATGTTCTACCCTGGACACCATGGGGTAGACAGGATACAGCACAGCCTGACTGAGGTGCTGGGAAAAGGAAGAGCAATTCCTCTGAGTGCAGGAGAATGGCTGCATGATGCTTCCACTGCGGTCTGAAGGCATTAGTGAGCTCCTCCTGTAAACACCCCTGTGTGTGCTTAGGGGCTCACAGCACACTTTAGAATTTCAATAGCCATATTATTTTTAAAGAGCTTCATTATTAAATGGTACACATATAATCAAATACATTTATTTATCTTCATACTTTTGTTATTTTGAGCAAATGCATGAGATATTGTAACCATGTCCATTTCAAGTGAGAGGATGTCTCTGTCACTCAAAACAGTTCCATCTCACCCCTTTACATTGACTATTATCCTGAGCCATATTTCCTGGCAGCCAACTAACTGTTTTCTGGTCCTGAGGTTTGTAAAAGGACCATAATTTAGACATTGTAAAGGTCTGTGTATACTATCATTGAAATGGAATTATTTGCCTGAGCCACAAGGGTGGTTGACCTATCTCATGGACTCTTCCACTGTGATATAAGGTAGAGCAGGGAGATTCTAATGCCCATTTTCATCTCTGTCTTCCCTGAGATTGTCTGCACAGTGAGTGCCCTCTAGCTCTGTCCTGACCTGCTGACTCTCTGTTCATCTTGTGAGCTCCTGGCTCTGCCTGCAGTATGAGGAAAAGAAGGACCATAGAGGTGCCTGGGGAAGTGTATGTTCCAGGGAACTGCTGAGGAACACATCCACACAGGTCTGCCTTACAGAGGTTGAGTGTTCTCTTTGGCCAACAAAATTGTACCTCATGGTCTCCATTGTGTTTAGAATCATGAGAGGAGGTGGGATGGCTCTTCTGTCTCTTGCTTTTCAACTTGGGGTAGTAGAACTGTTTCATACTGGCCACTATACGCAGTGTATACTATGAGATATGTTAGGAGCACACACTCAGTTGGGAATGTTGGAAAACTTATTGTCCCTTACTGGAAGAATGATTCAGTCCCTCCCTGCATAATTCTTGTACAGTTGCTGTTCAACATGTCTGGATATGAGCAGACTGACTCAGACTCTCTGATTACTGCCTTGGAGGCAACAGAGAAGAGAGGATTCTATCTTTTATTGAATAACGGTTTTGTGAGGAAAGGGGACCGATGAGTATGGAGTAAAGAGGCCTTACTACTCTGAACTAGTTACCTCATTTCCATGACCTTTTGACATTAAAGTCTTGAAAACAATATTTGGAATCAAAATCAGCTACACTAAGTGTGAAATCTCTTGAGATGGATATGAGAATCATGGGTAAATTAATGAATTCGGGGGGGGGGAGGGAGGGGAATTAACATTTTAGATATAGAAAAACCAAAAGTTAGGTCTGAAACACAATTTTATTCCCTCACTTTGAATGGCCTCAGGTCTTCAAGGTCATCCCTGAGTTTGGTGACCTGCTGATGGAGGAGGCCATGAAGCACTGCAGATGCCCTGACCCTCCACATTCTACTCCTTGGCCCCCAAAGGCTTGTGGCCATAACATAATGCAAAAATGCATTAGGTCCAACTTCAAAAGTCCACACAATCTATCAGTCTTAACAATGTTTTAAAATCCAAAGTTCAAAGTGTCTTCTGAGAATCATGCAATCTTTTAACTGTAATCCCCTATAAAATAAAATTAAAAAATCACAAACTTCCAACATATAATGGAACAGGATATATATTACCATTCAAAAACATAAGGAAGGAAGCATACTAAGGAAATACTGGAAGAAAGCAACACCAAAATCCAGCTGGGCAAACTCCAAACTCTGCATCTCCATGTCTGACTTCAGAATGCTCTCCAGATCTCCAATTCCATACAGTTTTGTTGATTGCAACACACTTCTTTCTTGTGGGCTGGTTCCATTCCTTGTTAGCAGCTTTCTCTGCAGATATCCTGTATCTCTGGCACATCCAACATATTGGAATCTCCAGGCAATCCAGGCTTCAACTTCTTAAGTTCATGAAATGGCCTCTCTGGGCCTCCATTCAGGAACACTCCTGATACATGCCTGGCCTCACAATTCTGTCTGTGATGTGTAGTCTGCCACACATTTTTGATAAACAGTTAAAGCTTCTAACAGAACAACTTTGCCAGACTCCTGGGTCAGAGATCAGTACCTGTAGGGAGTCTAAAGATCTTTTGCTATGGTGTGTGTCAAGGGTGTGAGGTGGGAGAGGGAGGAATGCACACGTGTGTCTAGCAGAAGACATCCTTGCCCCTGGCACCATGACTGATGGCTTCTCCTTGTATAGAAGTAACTTCCTGTTTTCCACAACTCCTCCTGAACAAGAGTAACTCTTCTTTACATTCCATAGGATGAATTTTCATTTAGTTTCAACTCTTGGACCTCTCTTTGTTAGCATGTGTGTTTAAACTTCTCATGACCACCAATTCAACCTGTCTTTTATTTTGTCATTGTCAATGAGGCCAAAATATCTTCAATATGCCTTTTGTTTCTCCAAAGCATTTTCTCTGTTATTAAAGAGGGTGCGTCCTGTGTCCTTTAGATCCTGGGGCCTCATGCTACTTTTATCTCTGACCAACTTTTCCTCTTTGTTCACCACTTTACACAGGCAAAGTCCCCTTGTTCCAATCACTGCACTGAATACCAGCCATAAGGCACCATGACCTCTGCATGAAAGTAGAAACTCCTGTGTTCTCTGTCCTGGACACCAGGGCACAGATGAGGGAATGCTAAGCAGAGGCTCAGCAGCTGAGTTCATGGATACCATCCCCCATCTCAAGAATCCCTCCCTGCCCTCCTGCACTGCTTTCTGTTGCTGTAGTTTGCACCTGTATATGGTTTAGGAACACTGTAGCTCTTCCTGTCATGTCCTATAAGAGGAACCACTGGACAAGAGCTGCCATCCAGCATAATGTCCTTGAGATTCCCTCCTCTCATTGCAGAGTCTCAGCTCCATTTACACCTTAGTAGCTGCAGCCCGAGTCACTTCCATGTTAAGACTCTTCTTTGGTGGGGAGAAGTCATGTTTCTTGACTCACTAAGTAGTCCAGGCTGGAGTCACACTCATCCTCTCCCTCCATAAGCAGATGGCTACCTAATACAACTATACTGAAGATTAGCAAAGTCCTAGTTCAGGTGAGGATGGGAAGCACTTGCAAACAAGTTTAGAGAGGATAAGAAATTATGCCATTGTTTTGGAAGACAGGTTAGCACAGTCTTTCTAAGTTAAACAATCACAGGATTGTCAAAAACTGAGTTCATTGCTTTCACTTTCATTCAGAAGTATCTGAAGCATGTGGGCACACAAAGTTATGCTTGAAGTTAGCCATAAGGGTTTCATTAAAACGTTTAGTGTGCACATCTTTCATCTCAGCATTCAGAGCTGAGCTCAGAGTGTTAGAGTCCTAGGCCATCATGACTACATTTCAAGACATTGTCTAAATGTAAAGAAGTACAGAAACCAATCCACTTGGCCTTTGAGCTAAACTTGATCTATATTCGTGAGAAGCAAGATTGTTAATGCTCATAGGACTCTAGATTCTGGGCCTACTAGTAGATGTGGATATGAATGTTTTTTAAATACCTAATTGGATGCCGTGAGTGAGTTTAGGCATTTTATAACATGAGAGAGAGAGAGAGAGAGAGGGAGGGAGGGAGGGAGGGAGAGAGAGAGAGAGAGAGAGAGAGAGAGAGAGAGAGAGAATGAATTGGATGGTAATTTAGGAGGAATTGGTCTAGAAAGTGGAGTAAACATGATTTAAATATGTTAATCTGAATATGAAATTATCAAAGATAAAAAATATACTTCCTGGATAAGTAGTTGAGAGATGAAGCCCTTGTCTCACAAGTATAAGAGCCTGGATTCAATATCCTGTCTTCACTTCAGATGTTTGGGAAAATTGATACATCAGAGGTGGTTGGATTTCAAAATGTCATGTACATCTGTTAATAAGCCTTAAGTATTCTCATCTATATAAGTAACTTGTAAAATATTTGATTTGCCACAGCCCTGGTATCTTATAAATTATGTGACCATAACAAAAATCATCATAAGCTGCAAGTCAGGTCTATGGCAGACACATGTGGCCTGGCTACTTGGAAGACTAAGGCAGGTGGAATATATGAGTTCAAGAGTTAAAGGTCAGCCTGTAACATACAAACACACTGCACACAATTGCATATATGCATAGATTGATACAAGTAACATGCATACATTGAGTTTGTATATATTATAACCTATGTGGCTTATAACCAATAGGAATTTGTTCACAATTTTGAAGACGATGAATTCCAAAATTAAGATATCATCAAATATGCTATAAATTGAGGGCTAGCTTTCTCATCCAAAGATTGTTCTTTTTCGTTACACTGAGCTCATGGAACAAAGAATGATGCCCATTATAGGAGCTTCCTACTGGCCAGACTCTTAATATCCTCATTGTAGAGTTCATGTTTGAGCTGACCTGATAATAGATGCCACAGAGGTCAGATACAGAATGGAAAAGGCATGCTGGTAATTCAGGTAGGCTATATCAGCAGGAGTAGATTTGCTGAGTGCCAACACAAGTGTGTTTAACTTTTGAAGAAAATTCCAACCTGTCTTTCAACATGACTACACCATTTTGCATTTCCTCTGTGCATGCATGTGTGTGAGCATGCCAGTGGCTCCCTGTCTTTGCCACCACTGAGTATGTGCATATGAGTAGTATCTCCATGAAGAGAGTTCTGTAGACTTTAATTCACCTCCCTCTTCCTGCCTACAAATGAAAGGTTCCAGACCACTCCCTCCACCATACACACAGAATTTAGAGTCTTCTTCATTCTACATGTTCACTATAGTCTCCACCATCATCAATGAAGGACCTCTGAATGATGGTGCACTGGGTGAGAGAACACAAAGGTCTGTTACCCTATGTCATGCTACACAGCAGCAAAGGATTAAGAGGGCCCACCAGACTTTCTTGGTAACATAAAGAAGCTACTTCCACGTCTTTAAGTGTGGAGGAATCAGGTGGAGTGTTCCTTTCAGTTCCCACGGCTCAGATGTTCACCAGAAAGGGAGTTGAAAACAAAGAGAACATCTGCATAGATAGAGCCTGAGCACACAGAGACTATGAATGGGAGATACTAAATCTATAGCATTTTGGATGGGATGATTTTTTATATTCCACATTACAAACACCAGGGAGCAGAAGAAAGACAAGACTATCTTTTAGCCTTGGATCAGTAGATGGTCATAGAAGATTCCTTCCTTTGAGTCTAGGAGGACAGTTGCCAGATACTTTTACTGGGAACTTGAGCTCCTGCTGCACCCATGTATCTGTGAGGTCTCCATTTCTGCTGACATACAGGACATGTCAACAAATGGTCTTTAGAATTTCAGTAGCTGTGTCATTTTTAAAAAAATGTCTGATGTTAAATGATTTCTATGCAACCAAATTTGCCTACTTACCAGCATAGATGGGCAAATTTTGCATAAAACTATGAGCTATGCAATCATTTTCACATAAGTATGAGTCTCCTACTTTGACCTGAAGAAGTTCCCTTGAGCTCTTCTCTGTCAGTCATTGCCTGGTCTCTGCTCCAGGGCAACCACTTTCTGATGGTTCTGTTTGGTAACTGCATATAATTTAGAAACATCAGAGTCCTAGCTATCCTATCTCAGAAAAGGATTCCTATGTGACTGGTCCTGTTACTGAGTAAGAGGTCCTGAAGATTCAAGTGTGCTCTATTTGGCTAACAGTGTCATTCCATATATGTACACAACATATTTTACCCAATTCCTAGTTGATGCACACCTGAGTGACCTCATTTTGAACACTTTTATTGAAGCTCTTATGAACTTTAGAAGTATGAGTTTTTGTGATTGGTGTTTTCAATTCCTTGAACTAAAGACCTGGGAGTAGAACTACTAAATCACATGATAGATGTGTTTAACTTTTAAAAGAGCTGTATAACTGATGTCTTTAATGACCATATCTTTTTAAATCTCCTCCAGTGATATATGATAGTACCAGTAACTCCATGTCTTTGCCAACACTGGCTTTATGGGTCGTAAATCTAATTATATTAAACAGGAATATAGTAGTATCTCATGAAGGAATTTTCATATACTTGAGTCTTTACATTCTACTTTCATTATCTCTATCTATCTATCTATCTATCTATTTATCTCATCTTATCTCATCTCTTTTTCTACCTATCTTGCTCTCCCTACTCACTCCCTGCCTCCCTCCACAGAACAGAACCTTAGTATCTTCTTCATTCACACTTTCACTGTGGCCACTTCCATCATCAATATGGGGCATCTGAGCAATAGTGCACTGAGTAGCAGAGCACATAGGGATTTCCTTAGCTGAGCTACAAACATGTCTGGGATTAAGAAGCACAGGGATGCCCAGGATCCATTGAGAATCTAGTTTCTTCATCATAAGATTCGAGGAACTGGCAACTTCTCAGCTCTCATGATCCAGCTCTTCCTTTGGTTGAAAACTTGGAGTAGAGAGAACACCTGCTAAGAAAGGCTAGGACCACAGAAAGGACAATAGTGCATTGGTGGGGTGACACTGAATCAAAGGAACCCCCGTTGATTGGAGGAGACAGGAAAAGCTGAGCTGTGCTGTGCCAGGGAAACATCAGAGAGACACCAAAAAAAAAAAAAAAATCCTACAGTGCCATGTTGTTCGACTATAGGCTATTATTTAGATAATAATGAAAATATTTTGGAACCAAGGTAAATTCTCAGGTGGCAGTAAAGGTGATTGACACTGGTCCCCACACCATTCCCCTAGGAAATCAGTCTGGAATGAATATGGACTTCTGATCCCACATCCTTTGATATACCATGTCAGCATTTTATTGTGATTTTGAAACTTCTGTTTATAGACTTTTATCTCAGATTTATCATTGGTTCTAAGACTTCAGATTGACCCCAGTGTTGGAGCCACCAAGTCCCCATTAAATTCTTGTCATATGGTTATGTACGGTATTTATCAAGGGGTGGAAAGGGAATTTTCCTCCAATCCTGATGATGTAAGTTTGACTTTGGGCTCCATATGGTGGAATTAGAATATGGGCTTCCACAATTTGTCCCTTCACTTCCATTGGGAGCATCCACACACATATATGTACATGAGCACAATAAATAAATAAATAAATAAATAAATAATAAATAAATAAACAAACAAACACACAAACAATTAAAATATTTGTTAAATGGGTAAATGACTATGAGGTTGGTCTTGGTAGGAACTGACCACTAGAGGAGACACAACATGCGGGTGGAGTGAATAGAAGCTTTGGACTTTAAAAGAACCAGAATAGTTGTGTGTTTTGGTCAAACAACTGTGGCTTAACAGGAAGGTGTCCAAGTAGACCCAGATTAATTGTAAGAACTAGGAAGTCTGGAAGCAGGCTCAGTAAACTGAGGCCTCAAAGCACAGAGGAGTCTTGAGGATGAAGGTCACAGTCAGAGCTCCTGCATTTTCCTGTCTCTCCTTTGACATCTTGAGTGAGTACTTACTCACCGAAGCCCTCTGGCATCTCATGTTCCAACTCTTTTTCAAGGAATGAGGACTGGGTTCCTAGTATCCCAGAAGAGCCTCAGAATCCATGGTGCCTTTCCAGGAGGCCAAAGAGAGAACAGAAATAGCAGAGGTGACTTGCCCTGCCTCCTGGCCATTGTCTGCTGTCATTCTGACTAACCAGTTTTCCTACAATGAGGACTTTGCTCCACCACACTAAGTTCCCACCTACATCCTTTGGACTTAAACCTGCCTAGACAAGGCCCACAGATTGTGCTTCCTGTTTGTGTAACCGTGGACGTCCTATGTAGAAGCACAGACTCAGATCTGAGAGCTGATCATGCCACTGAATCAGCTTCATAGCTGGCTGAATGCTGTCGTCTTTGGTCTGCTTCTCCTCCTCCATGTGCAGGGTAAGGCTCACTAAGCTGGCAATGGGGAATGACTAGAGTCAGAGAGGCCAAATTCTGCAGCGTCAGAGGCTGGGCTTGTGGAAGAAAAGGTGGGGGATGGGTAGGTGATGGAAATGATAGATAAATGTGTGGGAAACATGTGCCTCCCAATCTTCTAATTAAAGACCACTGATTTTGTGGGTCCACACAGATCATCAGAAATGTCTAAGATCACTCCAGACTGAGGAGAAAGTTCAGTATAAGGAGCACTGGAGAGTGCTAGTCAATTCTAAGGAAAGTGATCAGATGTTTTTTTCTCCTTAGTGTCTGGATAGTTAGTACTGACATTTGGATAAAATGACAAAAATCATAAATTCATGTGGCCAAATGGCTTAGAGTGTGTGAGCTCTTTGGCCAGAGAAATGCTCTGACAACCTTCAAAAGGGGAGGAGGAAAGGTTCCAGGCCATGAGGGGTAGAGAAGCTCATGCTCACACCCCAGAGCTGAAATAGGAGGTCCTGGGTGCCCTTCCAGTGTTCCCTGGTAACAATGAGGTGGGAACTCTCACAGTCTGTGGCAGCTGATTGCACAAAACTAACCCTGATGGCATCTCTCCACTCAGGTCAAGACTCATCAGAGGCCAGCCCCATCAGAAACACACACACAGGCCAGATTCGAGGCAGCCTTGTCTATGTGAAGGACACCAAAATTGGTGTCCACACCTTCCTGGGAATTCCCTTTGCCAAGCCACCTGTAGGACCACTGCGTTTTGCACCTCCTGAAGCCCCTGTACCATGGAGTGGTGTGAGAGATGGGACCTCACATCCAGCCATGTAAGTTCTGTACCCAAAGAATGTATGGCTCTGGGGTGAAGAGTTGCTCTGAGTTCTGAACCATACTGAAGTCCTTCCTCCAGCTCAGCTCATAGCAGTTTTCTCCTATTGTGGGGGAGTACCCCATGCATTTTTTTCTGATGCATGTAGTAAAACTGAATAGAACAGCCTTGCCAATCTCCTTGGTCAGAGCTTGGCATTGGGAGTTAGATACAGGTACTATAGTCAGGAACAAAGATAAATTTTTTGACAGAATTGAATTGTGCCTGGTGTTCTCTGCCACAATGGGAGGGATCTCTAGGCATGTGTTATGTGACCTACTAAGCAGAAAGTGCCCCCTGAATCTAGTAGAATACACTTCAGATCCTGAGGAGTGCAGCAATATGGATACTTGCTAACCCCACACTCACAGTCACTGTGACAACCTACAAGGCCAAGTGCCACTGACCAAGGAACAAGGATATGTAACTAATTCCCTCTGGAGACAGTGTAGGAAAAAGAAGTTCCATGAGAGTGTATATTCATGGGATGAAGGATTTCTCACCATCCTTTGGGGCAGTACTGATTCCTCTAGTACCTGTGGGTACAACACTCCAATATTGCAATCTTAGTTTGTTGTCTTTGATGTAATAAAATACTGGCAAAAGGAACGTAGAGAAGAAAGGTATTATTATAGGCTCCAGATTACAATTCATCATGTGGGGGAATTCACAGTGAAGAAAAATTACAGGAGCTTGGTAACATCACATCTACAGCCTGAAACAGAGAGTAGAAAATGCTTTCATGCCTGCTAATGCTTAGTTCACTTTTTTGTTCTTATCCAATTCAGTGAATGTGACAACATACAGCCAGTCATTCCATAGAGATACCTGGAAGTCTTTAAATCCCAAACCCAGAAAGAATAACACCCAGGCCCTAGCCAATTGAAGGACTCTCTGGAATTCTGACTCCATTCAGCTTTTATGTACCCTGTGACCTTTACCTTGGTTGGAAGGGACTTTAGAGAGGAATATGTGTTAACATGGCATCACAAGGAGCAGCAACTGAAGGTGACCGAGAAAAAAAGATCCAGACTCACATTTGGATTTGGAATATCTGTCTGCTATTTTCATCAGGTGTCTGCAAAGCCTTGAGATGATGAATGTGGAGGGCATGGAGGATATGAATATGACCATGCCTCCTATCTCTATGTCTGAGGACTGCCTGCATCTCAACATCTACACTCCAGCTCATGCCCATGAGGGTTCTAACCTGCCTGTGAGTGTCAAGTTATGGTCAGCTTGGGGACAGGGTATTTTTTTCATGACGATAACAAAAAGGGGGGAACAAAAGTTCCATTGCAGTATGGACTCTGTTGAAAAGCCTTGCCCTCTTTGGGTAAAAAATAGGCCTTCTCAGCCACACTATGCAGATGAAACCTGGGTAAGGGACACAAAGCACTGGAGCACTGAGTGATCAAAGGCTCTAGTTATTTGAAAAAACCAAGACTCATTCTACAACCTCAGCCCTGCAGAACTGCTTAGGTGCTCAAGGCTCCACATTGAGGTCACCCTTCCTTTAGATTATCTCGTGCCAATGATAGTTGATGATTCTTTCAATTTTTAATCTGGAGAGATATCCATGGAGACACTCCTCGTTGTTTCACTATGAAGAACCTGACTAATGATAACATTACTGTATACATAGAATCATTAATTCAGACTGAGATATATGGTGGGGATGGGGGCTAGAAACTACCTGATGGGGCTACTAGAGGCCCCTACCCATGATCAAAGCCTAAAGTGCTGAGTATTTCTACATATTTGTGTAGCTTCACAGAAGCATAGAAGTTGATTGATACTCTAGTAAACAGTCCTGCAGAGCTTTGGTTAGCTAGGAGCTTCCTGGCATCTCTATTGACTTCTCCAGGTGATGGTGAGGATCCATGGTGGTGCTCTGGTTGGAGGAATGGCTTCCAGTACTGATGGATCCATATTGGCAGCCACTGAGGATGTGGTGTTGGTTCATATCCAATATCGCCTAGGTGTTCTGGGCTTTTTCAGGTGAGCCTATGGCTGAGCTAAATAGACGAAGCTGAGAAGAACCTAGACAGCCCTTTGATCCATGCCCCTCTACTTCACAGCACTGGAGACCAGCACGCCAGAGGCAACTGGGGCTACCTGGACCAAGTGGCTGCCCTACGCTGGGTCCAGCAGAACATCGCCCACTTTGGAGGCAACCCTGACCTTGTCACCATCTTTGGTGAGTCAGCAGGTGGCACAAGTGTGTCTTCACATGTGGTGTCTCCCATGTCCAAAGGACTCTTCCACAGAGCCATCATGGAGAGTGGAGTGGCCCTGCTGCCTGACCTTATCTCTGACACCCATGAGATGGTCTACACTGTAAGTGCCCTTAACCCTCACAGGCCTAAGTAGTTGGAAATTTTTCTGTGTCCTTCCTGGTCCTGCAGCTGCTTGGTCCCAAGTAAACACATAGAGGCTTATATTACTTACAAACTGTATGGCCTATTGGTCAGCTTATATTAGCTAGCACTTTCAACTTAATTCAATGCATTCCTATTAATCTATATGTTGTCATATGGCCATGGTATTACTGGTCTCCTGGCATCTTTTTGCTCCTTAGGCCGTGGGCCAGCATCTCTTCTGACTCCACCCTTATTCCTTTCATCTTCAGTTTTTTGTACCACCTAAACTTATTCTGACTCGCCATTGGCCAAAGAGCTTTATTTATCAACCAGTCAGAGCTACACATATTCACAGTGTACAGAAAGACATCGCCCAGCACCCTAGTCTGTCCCCTCAGCCTTCATGGTCTGGTACTCGGGTCTTCCGTTCAGTGGGGAAAACAATGATCATGGGAAACAATTTTTTTCCAGTAATATTTGAGGAACTCAAGGTTTAGCCTCTACTCACCTCTACTTCATATTGGGTGACAGCAAACTGCTCCTAGCAGCTTCCATTACTAATGAAAATAAATAGAAGTGTGCTTTGGGAGGTGGCTCTGTGGATTTTTTTTTTGGTTTTTTGAGACAGGGTTTCTCTGTGTAGCTTTGCACCTTTTCTGGATCTTGCTCTGTAGGCCAGTCTGGCCTCGAACTCACAAAGATCCGCCTGTCTCTGCATCCCGAGTGCTGGGATTAAAGGTGTGCACCACCACTGCCCAGCTAAGCTCTGTGGATTTTTAAACATGATTGGAGTGCAAGCCTGAGGACCTACGTTCAAATCCCCAGAACCCACAGAAGGCTGGAGATAGTAGCATGTATCTGTAATTCCATTGTTCCTGTGGTCAGGTGGGAGGGAGAAACATGGGAATCCCTGGATGTTCACAGAGCTTTCAGCTAGCATAGAAGCAGTAATACAAGAAGACTACCTGTCTCAAATAAGGTGTATCTGTGAAGAAAGGAGACTTTGTCCTCTAACATTCACATACAAACATTGGCACACTTAGTCCTTCTCTCATACATGAAACACAGAAAGATGAGTGGAGTAAATAGAACAAACCTAAGCAAAAAAAAATCCAAATATGCAGGTTGAAAGAATACTGCTTGCTTTGAGGAATACAACAAAATTAATAATTTATATTTATACCAAATCACACACAACACGCACTATAGTATGGTAGTTAGGCCAATTGCATCAAGTTGGACTTGAGAGAACTCTTCTCCCAACTTGTTCCCTTTACAGATGGTGGCCAACCTGTCTGGATGTGAGTCCAAGGACTCAGAGACCCTAGTACACTGTCTGAGAGGCAAAAGTGAAGCAGAGATTCTGGTCATTAATGAGGTAGGTAGAACTGTGTGTCTTGGAAGATTTAGTCAGACTTTGTGTGCTTTAGTTCTGTGTACAGTATGAACACCAAGATAGGCTAACTCAAGTGTAGATACTCTTCCAGAGTGAGCTGAGCACCCTTAGGCTAGTAAGACATGAGAAAATGGTTAAGAGATGAGAAAATGGTGGTGGTAACTCATTGGATCAGCATATGTATTTTATTGACCTTCAGCATTAACTTTTAATGCCCCTCAGGTCTTCAAGATCATCCCTGCTGTGGTAGATGGGGAGTTCCTACCCAGGCATCCCAAGGAGTTGTTGGCATCTGTGGATTTTCACCCGGTCCCCAGCATCATTGGTGTCAACAATGATGAGTATGGTTGGATTGTCCCCATGGTGAGACTCAATTCCAATCTGCTTGGAGACTGGAGACTCATATGTTAAGTACTGGGAACTCAATACATCTCTAATCCAAGTCCATTAGATCCCACATTTCTACCTCCCAGATCTTGGGCTCTGCTCAGACAATAAAGGAAATAACCAGAGAGAACCTGCAGGATGTTTTGAAGAACACAGCAGCACAAATGGTGAGATACCTCTGGTCCAATCCAAATAGAGAGGTCTCTTATATCTCCTTCTCAAACAGCATCCCTATTAATGAAGGTCATTATATGTGTGATTCTGTGTGGGGTGACCTCAGACCATGAATCTTTTTGCCTGTGCCCTATCTCATCACATTCTCCTGATACCAAAGGCTGCTGCCTATGTAACCAACAACATGCCTAACCTCATTCTTCCTTGGAGTAGATGCTGCCTCCTGAGTGTGCTGACCTGCTAATGGAAGAGTACATGGGGGACACTGAGGACCCCCAAGCCCTCCAAATACAGTTTACAGAGATGATGGGGGACTTCATGTTTGTGATCCCTGCACTCCAAGTAGCACATTTTCAGCGTGAGTATCTCTATAACAAGGCTTAAGGGAGCAGCTCAGAGATGTAGGTCACTGATAAGCACTGTTGAGCAGTGTAAAATACAGGTCTCATGTCTAGATAAAGTGAGTGACATATAGGTACAGAAGAAAAAATGAGTTGCTGGTAATCTATTGACTTGATATAACCATTCAGCTTGGAAGATCATGAGCACTGTTTTGCCATGGGCTTTTCCATAGTTACTGCTCCAGCTTGGAACTTCCTCCTCTCTTTAACATTTATGATTCCAGGTAACTTTATATCAAGGTACCTTGTCACCAAATACATATCAGAAAAACTCCAGGTGAGGGGCCACTAAGTCACACGTCATCCCCACCTCCAGGTTCCCACAACCCTGTCTACTTCTATGAGTTCCAACATCAGTTCAGCTTCTTCAAGAGTCTCAGGCCACCCCACGTGAAGGCTGACCATGGTGATGAGATTCCTTTTGTTTTTGGGTCCTTCGTCTTTGGCATGAAACGTGAGTCTTCCTTATTCTCCTTGACTTGACTGAGGTCTCAGATGACACCTCAGGGACTCCTGAGCTCTTAGTCTGTTTGAGGAAAACTAGGTTCTGGGAGATGATAGAATCAAATGTGTACCATATCATAGCCTAAAAAATTAGACCAAGATTAGAATCTGGACCTGTCCCAGTCTAGCCTATGATGGAGATGACAACACAATGGGGCACGAATTCAATTAGAGGCGTGCATGGATGTTGGGTATTGTACAGTGAAGAAGGGAGGTAACAAAGTTGATAGTTACAGTTCTGACAGCACCTGGGATTGTGAGTATAAGGCATGGTTTGGCAGTTGTGTATGGTGTCATGGGCTTCAATATTTATTTTTCTCATGATTCCAGTTGACCTCACTGAGGAAGAGGATCTATTGAACAGGAGGATGATGAAGTACTGGGCCAACTTTGCAAGATATGGGTGAGAACACACCTCTCTCTCAACCTTCCCTAATGGGTTATAGGGATATGTGAGTCCCTGTAGGTCTCCCTTTAGGGTAGTTGTTTTGTTAGCATTCACGGATCTTCCATCATATAATAATTTCTTCTCTACCCATAGCACATTTATATATACACTTTGTAGTTGTAAGTTACTGGTCATCTTTAGTGACCTTGCTCGTGAGTCATAGTGTACAGTTCTTTAAATTTTGCCTCTTAGATATAGACATAAAACAAGTTAAGTAGTCTTACCCCACATGAAGCAGAAACTAGTGGATGACACTTGTATCCCTATATCAGGATACTTATCCCATCAGCCCCATTAAACACCTGCCTAAGTATACCACTGCCATGACCCAAATCAGGGGGTCAGACTTTGGATCAGAATGACCTCACCCTTCCCCACTGGCTGGCATATCTACAGGAACCCCAACAGCGAGGGTCTGCCCTACTGGCCCATGTTTGAGCATGATGAGCAGTACCTGCAGCTGAACATCAAGCCTGCTGTGGGCCGAGCATTGAAGGCCAGAAGGCAGCAGTTCTGGACCAAGACCCTGCCCCAGAAGATCCAGGAGCTAAAGAGATCTCAGAACATGCACAAAGAGCTCTAGTGCCCTGTGTGAGGAATGGTGTGTGGGCTTGGCTGCTGATGGATATTGGGCTGGAATCTCTGGCTGGGCCCCAGTTCTCTCTCTCCAGTCCCTGCCCTCTCAGAGAACCACCAGAGGGGCTCAGTCCCAAATTCTCCACAGTGGCAGCTGCTTTTCTGCCTGGAGCTGCTAGCTGCTCAGAGCCCAGCCTACCATGATGGGCCCAGCTTGTGGAGCACAAGTCATCTCCCTGTCCCACGCCTGCAGAGTATTTGGGTCTCCTCCTCAGAGCAGCCATGTAATTCCTCTTGCCCCCTTCCCTGCCTCGCCTCTGGGTGCTGGAAAGGTCACCCAGGAGTGCTCTGCCTAATACACCTGGTCTTTTACTTTTAATCTGGTTTGATCTGGCTTTTGTGTCAGTAGAGAAACCAATTATCCAGATATAAATACCTTTCAATGGGGTCAGCTTGATGTTCCCAAAACATATTGAGGAATCTGGGTTGATTCTAACATTCACATAACCGTATATGTTGCACTTGTATGTTCTTCAACACTCATGGCAAATCCTCTTCATGTGACTCTTTATCCTACTGGGTCATTTTTTGTAGTACCCCTTCAGTTAATGCTCCCATAACAACATGGATTTTGTGAACCACCCAAAACCCGTTCATCTCCTTCCACACTCCACTGGTACTAAGCCCCTTCCATCCTTCTTCCCTTCATTTTTCTTTTTCACTGTCATCTTCTTTAAGACCAAAGCCCTCTTTAAATAAAGCAAAAGTTTGAAGAACATTGATATGGGTTCTTCAAAAACCCATATCATATGGGTAAGGTGTGTCAAAACCACATGCCCTCTCTCATCAGGGTCACACTTTTGGAGACCATGAATTCAAGGTTAAGATACCAACCTGTTTACTATATTGTGATGACTAGCTCTCTGACTCAAAAATGATAACTTGTGTTTTCACTGAGTAGATGGGATAATTAGTAGTTCTCATGACCCAGTACTCTAATAGGTCTCACTCTTAATAACATCACATTGGAGCCTAAGTTTCAATATAGATATATGACTCACAGATACTTTCAAAACAAATTACCTAGAGGTTCCCAAGTCAGTGACTTGTCTTGAAAACATCCTATTGTGTTTGTAGATTAAATGTCACCTACAATTTCATTTTAACATAATACGTACATTAATCAATATTGATTTCTTTTTCTACCCTTTATATCATTCAACCCCATTCATCTATTCTGTCCCAAAGTAGTTGGTTAACACTATTTTATTCTAGATGTAGGTTTAAATATCTATTATCTACTCCAGTCTGAGACAGTGTGTGTGTGTGTGTGTGTGTGTGTGCGCGTGTGCATGCATATGGATGTTTCTGTGCGTGTATGCATCCATACATATTTGTGCATATATGTGTATGTGATTTTGTGCCTGTGTGTTTGTGTACACACATGTGTGTATGTGAGCATGCATACAATTGTGTGCATGTGTGTTTGCATGCATGTATATGTGGGTTATATGTGTGTGTCCAGAAGTAATAAGTTGATTACTTTGTGTCTGCTGAGGGTTGTCTTGAGTTTTAAGAATTCTGTAGACATGACAATGTCCATATTGCCATGATCACAGCACATCTGTGAAGATGTTTGACTATGGGGTAAGTGGTAATAGAAGGCCCATACATGGACAAAAGAGATTTCTGTCCCCAATCTCCCTGAGCACTTGTCCATGTATGTGGGGAGGGGTTCTCCTGACTTCTATGGTTCCCCTGCAAACCTCCTGCTCTTGCGTGATAATCATCTTCCCTCGATTATCCATATACAGGACTTTCATTCTTACCTGTTTGCTGTTACTAATCATTTTTGACCTTTCTAATAAATACCATCTCTTTTACTTTATGTCATTATATGAAAGTGCGAAATTATGCTTAAGCTCCCCGAATTCTCCAAAACAGTTTCTATTTTTCATTAAGAGACCAGATCCTTCAAGCTAGAAACCACAATATATCCTAGCGCCTTATGTCTGCTCAGCTTGCCCAACAAGCCAAGTTTCCCAAGGTTGGCAAACTCCCTCTTCTAAAATCTAGTCCAAGGAATGCTAACCCCAGGACAGTACAACCTCTGGGTCAAAGTGAAGATTACTGATTGTCCATCCTGGATGTCATGCCAGAGAAAGATACCCTCCAGGAGGGCAGCTGCCAGATTCTCCCACTATGTCCTGAGCTCATTAGTGGGCTCCTGATGCCAATGTTTAAGACACTTTACGATGTTCACTTAACAAGAAGACTCTAGTTCCATGTCTTTGATCTTAGAAGAGCTGAGACAGTCCATCTCCTAAAAGCCCAGCTGTTCCTTCAGTGGGGAAGCTGAGGGAACAGAGAACATCTGCTTAGGCCAGGACTGGGAGCACAGATAATTTAAAGGGGAGACACTGAATTGACATCATGCCTTGCTGACTGGGGGTGGGGGGGATGGGCACAGCCCTGGTTGTACCATGCCAGAGGAAACATTCAGAAAAGTATTGAGGAAGAAGGCCTGCTGAGCCAGGCTGTGGGTACTCTAGATTTCTAAGAGCTAGAGAGATGGAACCAGGTTCTCAGGTGGCACTAATGGTTGTCTGAAGTAGATACCCTTCAGTTTCCTCCATGAAGTCTGCCTTAGGCAAGTAGGAGTTCTTGAAGCTGTACTCTTTCATGAATCTTGACACATTCTCTGGAATTCCAAACTCCTGTTCATGGCTCAGTATCTCAGCATTATCATACGCTCTGAGCATCCTGAGAGTCCATGTGTTGGAACCAAAGGGCCCAAAAATGTTTGTCAGGTGGATAAATGACTCTGAACTTGTTCTCAGTAGGAGTCGCCACCATGCTAGCCACAGTACAGAGCAGAAATGAACAGGAAAAGGGCACTGAAGAAGTGCCACACAAAAGCAGAGGTACATCCAAATTAAAGACATCATCGGTCTAGTAGTGTTCATAGACACCTACAGAACACTCCATTTAAACACTACAAAATATACATTTTTTTCTTCAAAGTCCATGAGAATCTTTTATAAAGCAGATTTCATAGCTGGTGGTGGTGGGACTTGCCTTTAATCCCAGCAATCAAGAGGCAGAGGCAAGTGAATCTCTATATGTTGGAGGCTAGCCTGGTCTACAGATCTAGTTCTGGGATAGCCAGGGCTATACAAAAAAAAACCTGTCTAAAAAGAATACATTGTGTATTAGGACACAAAACAAGTTTTAGAAATACATGAATATTGAAATAATGACATCTATTTGATCACAATAGAATAAAAGTCTGAATCCACAGTCAGAGAAAATGTAGAACACATACAATCTTGTGGGGATTAAACAACATGCTACTAGATGATGAATGCATCATTGAAGAAATCAAAAAGGAAATTTTAAAATGTGTAGAATTAAATCAAAAGGAAAAGGCAACAATTTCAAACCCTAGAGGACACACTCAAGGCAGTTCCAAGCTCTATTGACTAAATTAAATACTCAAATGCCTACCCCTTCTCCATCTGAGGGTCCTCAACACACACCTTCTTAGAGAAGCCAGAGCATCATAAACATGATGGCTCTAGGTTGGGGGTAATTGTTGCTGGTATCTAGAATGGCTCCAGAGGCCATGCTGTGCCTTCCCAGGGAACCAATTGGGTGAGAAAATCCAGCAGATATGATTCCACCACCTGCTAAATACTGGCTCTCCAACACTGGCTCCTCTCTGTCTAATCAGTACCACCCTCCTGTAGCTACCACTTTGCCCTTCCCCCAACAAGCTGTTTGCCATTACCTCTGTGAGTACAAATTCTTGCATGGGCAAGGCCTGAAATATCTTCTTTGTGGGAAGCATGGTGCATCCATTGCAACACAGACTCAGACCATCATGCCACTGAAACAATTTTCTGAATGTTGTGGCTTAAGGATTCCTGATTCTCTTCTGTGGCATGCTAAGACTCCATAATGTGGGGGAGGGATATAGACTGGCATCAGAGAGTCAGAGACTGAGAAGGTTGGTGTCAAGGGACAAGGAAGGACTAACCTAATACAGATGATAGATGACAGTGAAGGAAAGTGTGCCACCCAGTGCCCACACCAAAGCCCCTGGGGTGGCCCTTTGACACAGGGAAGGTCAATGATAAGTGAAGATACTCAGCCTAAGGAGCCTGTCAGGTGGAGGGACTTTCAGGATCCAGAACTATAGGTCACAGGTGTCAGGCAGAAAGTTCAAAACAGAGGGATAGATGTGACTTTTCCCTCCTCTGGGGGGTTGTGGCTGTACCTGTGACTCTAGCTGCTACTGACTCCTAGAGAATAATAAAATTAATAATGCCTTCATAGCGCCATTAAGCTCTGAGTATCATCTCCTTGGCCATAGGAGCACCCTTGTGCACTCCAGAATGACCATGGGCAAGTTTCCTGGCCCTAGGGCAAACAGTTCCTAGACCAGTGGTTCTCAACCTTCCTAATGCTACAACTGTTTAATACAGTTCCTCATGTTGTGGTGACTGACACCCCCACCCTGCACTGCAACCATAAAATTATTTTTGTTACTTCATAACTGTAACTTTGCTACCATTGTGAATTGTAATGTAAACATTTGCGTTTTCTGGGATCTCAGACTACATGAGTGAAAGGGTTGTTCCAAACGGGTTGTGACCCAGAGGCTGAGAACCACTGTCTTAGAACCACATTCCCCTGCTAATTGAGAATCTATAGATTATCTTTCCTATGCATCCCACCTTGGGAGAGGGAATGAGTTGGTTTCCAGGGTAAAAGTTAAGTTCTCTGGGTCCTAATGAGAAGTTGAGTCAGGAGGGTACAGTATCCAAGATGTTTGAGCAACCCTTAATGCCTATCACTCCAGATGTCCAAGTGTGAGCCCTGCTGACCTCACACCAGGATTGCCAATATGCCAACCTAAGTGGACTTTGCTTACCTCACCCTGTGACCCTTGCGTGTAGTTTCTCAGGCTCTGGGAGGTCACCAAGCCTTCGAAGTAGGAATATCTGCCTTACTTACTGAACATTCTTTGCTGAGATTCCTGGATTCAGAATCACTTGTAACTCTATGAAAGCATAGTGCTGTGTCTCATCTTCTTTTATCCCTCTCTGATAAAAGGGACACCAAAGTGGAATTGCTTACACACAGGCCCAGGATTACATGAGAACATGTGTGAGAACATGCCTGTGCTCAGCATGCTGCATGAAGTGGAGACATAGGAGAAGCTCTACCTACAGGCCAGCCTGGGCTACATAGCAAGAGACTGTCTCAAAGTAACCATATAAGTGAATAATAAAATAAAATATCCTAAGTATGCTGGCTAGTTTTGCCAACTTGACACAAGCTATAGCTATATGAAAGAAGGGAATCTCAGTTAAGAAAATCCCTTCGTAAGATCCAGCTGTAGGGAATTTTTTAAATTAGTAATTGAGAGGGAGGTCCCAGCCTACTGTGGGTGGCACCATCCCTAGGCTGATGGACCTGGTTTCTATAAGTTCAGGAAATCATGGAGTTGGCATGGTCTAACTGCCTTGAAAGGCATGTAGCAGTCATAATTTTTGAGATTTGAACCTGAAGTTCCTGGGGTCATTTTCTGTGCCTTTCAGTTCCTGCCTTCAGGCAGGAAAGCATATAGGCCACCTGTGTCTCTCTGTGTACCATAGAGTTTAGTAAAGCATGCAGAAACTGTTTAAACAACTGACATGCACCACCTGCACTATTTGGAGGAAGAAGTGAGTAACTGGTCTCCCACCTGAACTGCCCCAGTTCCTGGGCCCTCCCACTCCCATCTCAGTCCCAGCAGCCAGCCAGCCAGCAGGTAAGACCACTACCACCACCACCACCACCACCACCACCACTACCCCTGCCACCCATTTGACCCTGAAACCTGAAAGACCTACTGCACTACCCAAGCCCACCCAGCCCATCATCCTCTCCCTGGCCAACCATCCCCCTCAAAGTCAGCATCCCCTAGAGGCACAAGCACCACTTGCACCAATCAAAAGAAGAACAGCCTCCCCATGAACAGCCCTCTCCAGCAAAATCAGCAGATCCTTTAGGCACAAGCACCACCCACACTAGTTAAAAGAACAAGCATAGGCAAAACCCATCTCGGTTGGAAGAACAGACCCCATAGGCACAAATAAAGCCCACACCAGCCAGAAGAACTGGACAATACACTATATCTAGGTACTCAAACCCCCACAACCTCAGGTGAGACAACCCTACATGACTTGACAACCAGTCAATCACAGGAACCCTTGGCCATTCAGCACAAAAGACAATAAAGGAAATAGACAACGAAGGAGCAAAAGACCCATGCAACAAAGACATCACAAGAATCAATACCTGTTCCTATAATTATCCCAAACACAGGTGGGTAAATGGCAGTGTAAGAATACATTCAGCAACATAAAGAGCTGTATGAAAGACACAGGGATCTCACAGCAACGTAGAAATGGATGAGATCTGTATGAGCAAACTGGAGGTGAGGAGGGCTAATGGAGGGCAAGGGTTGGGGGAAAGAGAGCTTAGGGGAGCGGAAGGTCCTAGCTAGATTAGGAACAGAGTGGGAAAACAAGGAAAGAGATACCATGATAAATGAAGACATCATGGGAATAGGAAGAAGCAGAGGGCTAAGGAGGTCCCCAGGAATCCATTAAGTGACTTCACTATAGACTACTGGCAATGGTCAAGAGGGTGTCTGAGCTGACCTACTCTGATGATCAGATGGCTGAACACCGTAACTATCATGATAGAACCCTCAGGCAGTGACTGATGGAAGCAGATGCAGAGATCCATGGCAAAGCCCCAGGCAGAGCTCCAGGAGTCCAGTCTATAAGAGAGGAGGGATTCTATGAGCAAGAGATATTGAGACCATGATTGGAAAAAGTACACAGACAACTAGCTAAACTAGTGGAAACATACGAACTGTGAACCAATAGCTGAGGATCCCCCATGGTACTGGGCTAGGCCCTCTGGATAAGTGAGACAGTTGTTTAGCTTGAACTGTTTAGGGGGCCCCCAGGCAGTGAGACCAGATCCTGTCCTTAGTGCATGAGCTGGCTTTTTGGAACCTATGCTGTGCCTATGCTGAGACACTTTGCTCAGCCTTGGTGTAGGGAGGAGGGGCTTGGACCTGCCTCATCTGAATATAAGAGGCTCTGCTGACTCCCCAGGGAAGACCTTGCCTTGGAGGAGGTGGGAATGGGGAGTGGGTTGAGGGGGGAAGACTAGGGGATAGGAGAAGGGAGGACAGGGGAATCAGTGGTTGATATGTAAAATGAATAGAAAAAAATCTCTTAAAAAAAAATAAAAAGAGCTGAAAAGGAAAAAGGCAAAATAAAGTAACATACAAAGACAAATGTATCAGAATTACACCTGAATTCTCAGGGGAGACCCAGAAAGCCAGAAGGTCTTAGACAGACATTTTGCAGACACAAAGAGAACACAGATACCAGCTCAGACTACTGAACCCATCAAAATGTTCAATTATCATTGATGGAGAAAACAAGATATTCCATGATAAAACTAGATTTAAACAATACCTCTCCAAAAATCCAGCCCTACAGAAAGTACTAGAAGGAAAACTCCAACCCAAGGAAGTTAGCTGTACCCACAACAGCACAGGTAATAGATAATTTCACACCAGCAAATCCCAAAAAAGGGAAACACACACACACACACTACCACCACCACCACCACCACCACCAAAAACAAAAAATAACAGTAATTAATAATCACTAGTCATTAATATTTATAAATATCAATGGACTTAATTCACCCATAACAAAGACACAGGCTAACAGAACGGGTATGAAAACAGGATCCATCCTTCTGCTGCATATGAGAAACATACCCCAACTTCAAAGACATTACCTCAGAGTAAAGGACTGGGAAAAGATTTTTCCAATCAAATGGAAGTCCGATATTAGTATCTATCCTAATATCCAAGAAAATAGATTTCAAATGAAAATTAATCAAAAGAAATGGATAAGAAAAATTCATATTCATCACAGAAAAAAAATCCATCAAGATGAAGTCTCAATTGTGAACATATGTGCCTCAAATACAAGGGCAACCACATTTGTAAAAGAAACATTACTTAAACTTGAATCATGTAAGAAACCTCACACACTAATAGTGGGAGACTTCAACACCCCACTCTCACCAATGGACACGTCTGTCAGCCAGAAACTTCAGAGGGACATAAGGGAACTGACAAATGTTATGACTCAAATGGACTTATCACACATCTATGAACATTCCACTGAAACACAAAAGAATATACCTTCTTCTCAGCACCTCATGGAACCTTCTCTAAAATTGACCACATAGTAGGTCACAGAGCAAATCATGACAGATACAAAAAAATTAGAATAACCCCCTGTATCTTATTGCATAACCATGTTTTAAAGTTAGAATTACAACAACACAAATTACAGAAAGCCTACAATCTCATGGAAAGTGAACAATGCTCAACTGAATTACCAATGATCCAAGGAAGAAAGAAATAAAGAAATTAAAGACTTCCCAGAATTCATTGAAAATGAATGTACAACATGCCTAAACTTATGGGACACTATGAAAATAGTGCTAAAAGGAAAGTTCATAGCACTAAGTACCTTCATAAGGAAATTGGAGAAACCACACACTAGTGATTTAACAGCACACTTGAAAGCTCTAGAACAAAAACAAGCAAACTCAACCAGAAAGAGTAGATGACAGGAAATAATCAAACTAAGGGCTCAAATCAATAAAATAGAAACAAAGAGAACAATACAATGAATCAATGAAACAAAGAGTTGGTTCTTTGAGAAAATCAACAAGATAGGCAAACTCTTATCTAAACCAACCAAAAGGCAGAGAGAATATATCCAAATTAACAAACTCAGAAATGAAAAGGGGGACATAACAACAGACACTGAAGCAATCCAGAAAATCATTAGGTCAGACTTCAAAAACGTGTACTCCAGAAAATTGGAAAATCTAAAAGAAATGGACAATTTTCTAGATAAGTACAACTTACCAAAAATAAATCAAGACCAGACAAAACAAACTTAAGTAGACCTACAACCCATAAAGAAACAGAAGCAGTCATTAAGTCTCCCAAACAAAAAAAGCCCAGGGACAGATGTTTTCAGTGCAGAATTCTACCAGAATTTGAAAGAAGAATTAATAACAATACTCCGCAAATTGTTCTCACAACAGAAGAAGAAAGAATATTGCCAAACTTTTTATGAGGCTACAGTCATACTGATACCCAAATCACATAAAGACACAACAAAGAAAGAGAATTACAGACCAATCATCCTCATCAACATTGATGCAAAAATATTCAAAAAATTCTGACAATCCGAATGCAAGAACACATCAAAAAAATCATCCACTGTGATCATGTAGATCTCAGAGATGCAGGGATAGTTTAACATACAAAAATTTGTCAATATAATACATCATATAAACAAACTGAAAGAAAAAAAACACATGATCATCTCATTAAACACTGAAAAAGCCTTTGACGAAATCCAACACCACTTCTTGATAAAGGTCTTGGAGAGATCAGAAATACAAGAAACATACCTAAACATAATAAAGGCCATATACAGCAAACCAACAGCCAACATCAAAGTAAATGGAGAGAAACTCAAAGTGATTTCACTAAAATCAGGAATAAGACAAGGCTGTCCACTCTCTCCATAACTCTTCAGTATAGTACTCGAAGTTCTAGCTAGAGCAATAAGACAACAAAAGGAGATCAAGTGGATACAAATTGGAAAGGAAGAAGTCAAACTTTTGCTATTGGCAGATGATATGATAGTATACATAAGTGACCGCAAAAATTTGACCAAGGAACTCCTACAGCTGATAAACACCTTCAGAAATGTGGCGGGATACAAGATTAACTTAAAAACCAAAAACCAAAAACCAATAGCCCTTCTGTATACAAATGATATACGAGCTGAAAAAGAAACCAAGGAAACATCATTCTTTACAATAGCCACAAGTAACATAAAATATCTTGGAGTAATTCTAAACATATGAAAGACCTATATAACAAGAACTTTAAGTTTGAAGACAGAAATTGAAGAAGATATCAGAAAATGGAAAGATCTCCCAATCTCTTGGATAGGTAGGATCAACATAGTAAAAATGGCAATCTTACCAAAAGCAATCTACAGATTCAATGCAATCTGCATCAAAATCCCAATACAATTCTTCACAAAACTCAAAAAGAACAATGCTCAACTTCATATGGAAAAACAAAAAAACCCAGGGTAGCCTAAACAATTCTGTATAATAAAGGAATCTCTAGAGGCATCATCATCCCTGCCTTCAAGCTCTACTATAGAGCTATAGTAATAAAAACAGATTGGTATTGGCATAAAAACCAACATGTGGACCAATGGAATTGAATTGAAAACCCTGACATTCATCTACACACCTATGATCGCTTGATTTTTGACAAAGAAGCCAAAATTGTACAATAGAATGAAAGAAACATCTGCAACAAGTGTTACTGGCATAACTGGATATTTACAAGTAGAAAAATGGAAATAGATCCTTATCTATCTCCATACACAAAATTCAAGTCCAAGATCAAAGACCTCAACATAAATTCAGTCACGCTGAATCTGAAAAAGAGAAAGTGTGAAGTAGCCTTGAACACACTGTCACAGGAGACCACTTCCTAAATATAACACCAGTAGCACAGACACTGAGAGCAACAATTAATAAATGGGACCCCCTGAAACTGAGAAGCTTCTGTAAGGCAAAGGACATAGTCAATAAGACAAAACAGCAGCCTACAGAATGGGAAAAGATCTTCACCAACCCCACATCTGAAAGAGGCTTGATTTCCAAAATATATAAAGAACTCAAGAAACTAGACATCACAATACCAAACAACCCAATTACAAAAAATTTACAAGGAGTTTTTCATTTGATGAGTGTGAAATGTCCTTCCCTATTTCTTCTGATTCTTTTATATTTGAAGTCTATTTTGTCAGATATTAAAATGGCTATTCCAGCTTCCTTCTTAGGTTTATTTGCTTAGAAGATCTTTTTCCAACCCTTTACCAGAGGTGATCCCTAGCCTTGATGTTAGGCTGTATTTAGAGGATGCAAGAGAAGAATGGATCCTCTTTTCCAATTCATTCCATTAGTCTGTGTCTTTTTATTGTGGGATTTGAGACGACTGGTGCTGAGAGATAGCAATGGCCAATGGTTATTGACTCTTATCATTTTGTTGTGGTTGGTGCTGGTGATTGCAGTGGTGGTGGTGAATGAGTGTGTGTGTGTGTGTGTGTGTGTGTGTGTGTGTGTGTGTGTGTTCTTTTGAATTTGCTGGTCTATTTATTGCAAAGATTATTTAATACTTGTGTTTTCTTGAACACACTTGTTCTATTTAGGTTGGAGTTTTTCTTCTAGCACCTTTTTAGGGCTGGATTTGTAGATAAATATTGTTAAAATTGGTTTTTTGTCACAGATTGTCAGTGCACAGATGTGTGTGTTTACACGGATCCTTTGAAAGAAAATTCAGAGTTACCTTGAGAATGAATCTATCCTTTTTGGCTGCAGGGGGCGTCCAGCCTTGAGGACTGAAGCACTTTCCCTTCACCCAGGGCATTTTTATTTTTCTCTATATTTACAGTTTATCCAGTTGATTTTCATATGCTCAAAACAATCTGAAAGGAGCTCCCAAAAATACAATGCCAAGTACAAATTCCTCAATTTCTTGGGTACCATGGTTTTCTGTGTTTCCTGAACCAAGTTTGCACAGGCCTTTGATCCTTGGGAGACTCTCAGACAAGAATTACATAGGGCAATAAGAGAAACAAAAAGTGTCAGTTAAAAAAAAAAAGAATGGATTAGGGCTAGGTGCTACTCTCTGGAACCAGGCCAGGAGTAGCTCAGCAGAAATGTCACCACAGGTCTTACGTGGCATGTCTCATTTCCTCCACCTATGATGATTGAAAGTTCTTCTAGGTCTAATAGTATGAGCTGGTACCTATGGTCTCTTAGACTCTACAGCACATCTTCCCAGGTCCTTCTGGCTCTTCCATTGAGAAGTCAAGTGTATTTCTAATAGGTCTACCTTGATATGTTACTTGGTCTTTTTCCCTTTCAGTTTTAAGTATTCTTTCTTTAATCTGTACATTCAGTGTTTTTATTATTATGTGCTGAGGGACCTTCTTTTCGGTTCCAGTCTATTTGGTGGTATGTATGCCCCTTGTACCTTAATAGACATCGTCTTCTTTAGGTTAGGGAAATTTTCTTTTATGACTTTGTTGAAAATATTTTCTGTGCCTTTCACCTGGGTATCTTCTCCATTCTTCTATTCCTGATATTGATAGATTTGTTCTTTTCCTGGTATCTTAGATTTCCTAAATGTTTTGTGTCAGGAGTTTATTTAGATTTAACCTTTTGTTTAAAGATGAATCCACTTCTTCTATAGTTTCTTCAATGCTTGAGATTCTGTCTTCCATCTCTTGTATTGTGCTGGTGAAGCTTGACTGTGGATCCTGTTAGAGTTTCTAAAATTTTCATTTCCAGATTTTTCTCAGTTTTGGTTTTCTTTATTGATTCTATTTCCAATTTCAGGTCTTAAAATCTTTTATTCATTTTCTATACTATTTGTTCTCAATTCCATAGATTTCTTTAATTAAGGGATTTTTCATTTCTGCTTTAAAGAGCTCTATGATATTCATAAAAGTTCTTTTTTTCTTATGCTTCAGCTATGTTGGAATATTAAATGTCAGCTGTGGTGGGGATTCTAAGCTCTAGTGAAGACATCTTGTCTACTATTATTGATTGTGCTTTGATACTGCCGTCTCAATATCTGGAACTAGGAAGATTGTAATAAATTCTATATGCTGGTATCTGGTCTTGACTTTGTCAGGTGGGTGTTTTATTTCTTGGTTTCTGATACTGCCTCTGGTTCTCAGGAGATGCAGTGACTGTGTTGCCACAGGAAATTTTTCTGGGGTCCTGATAGGTGTGGTCACTGGGGGTCCCAGGTAAAATATGTTTCTGAATATTGGGAGCTGAACCTCAGAATTGAGCTGGGTTTTGGTGGGACATCTGATGGGGTTTGCATGGTAAGAAAAGCAGGGTCTGTTTACTTGTGCTCCAGGAAAGGGATCAGTGAGTGAGGAGAGGCCAGAGCTGTAAATCTACTATTGTGCTACGGATTGCACTGGGGGATTTGAATTGGAGGAATGGAGGGAGAGGTGAAGATCTACAGTTAGCCTACTTACTTTGCTGGTCCAAGTTACCTGTGGATTCCTGGGGAATTCGTGCTGCAGTTGGAGTCTGGGACAAAGCAATGGAAGGGGGTAGGGACATTAAGAAGGGGAGACCTGTGGGATCCCCTGGAGATGGTGCAGGAGGAGGAAGGTAGGCTGTGGCAGGTGTCCTGGTACAGACCTGGGGATGAAGCTGAGGGGACTGGATTTGGAGGAGCAGAGCAATTTTGAAGACCTGTGATCAGCCTACCTGCTTTCCTGGCTAAACTGTGTCTGTGAACTCTCTCTCTCTCCCAAACATATGAATGTTTTCACAATTGCCCCCCTATATTTAGAGGATACACCAGGCTGCCCAGGCAACACAAAGAAACTACTTCCATAGTTTTGAGCTTGGGGGATCTTCCATAGAGAGAACACCTTCAGCAACATAGCAGGTTACAAAATCAACTCAAAAAAATCAGTAGCCCTCCTATATACAATGGACAAAGAAGCTGAGAAGGAAATCAGAGATACATCCCCCTTTACAATAGCCACAAATGACATAAAATACCTTAGGGTAACACTAACCAAGCAAGTGAAGGACCTATATGACAAGAACTTTAAGTCCCTGAAAAAAGAAATTGAAGAAGATGTCAGAAAATGAAAAGATCTCCCATGCTAAAAACATAGTAAAAATGGCAATTTTACCAAAAGCAATCTACAGATGGGAATCAATGCAATTCCCATCAAAATAACAACACAATTCTTCACAGACCTGAAAAGAATAATACTCAACCTCATATGGAAAAAAAACAAAAAACCCCAGGAATAGCCAAAAGAATCCTGTACAATAAAACAACCTCCGGAGGCATCATGATCCCTGACTTCAAGCTCTACTATAGAGCTACAGTAATAAAAACAGCTTGTTATTGGCATAAAAACCGACATGTGAACCAGTGGAATCAAATTGAAGACTCTGGCATTAACCCGCACACCTATGAACATATAATTTTTGACAAAAGAAGCCAAAAGTATACAATGGAAAAAAGAAAGCATCTTCAACAAATGGTGCGCCATTTTTCTTTACTCTCTGACCCAAATCAAGGGACAAAGTCTTAGATGAGAGTGACCTTATCCTTCCCTATTGGTGGCCTATCCACAGGAACCCAAACAGTGTGGGTCTGCCGTACTGGCCCGAGTTGGCCCATGATGAGCAGTACCTGCAGCTGGACATCTATCCTGCTGTGGGCCGAGCCCTGAAGGCCAGAAACCTGCAGTTCTGGGACCGAGACTCTGCCCAGAAGATCCAGGAGATACAGGGGACTCAGGTCAAGCATGCAGAGCTTTAGTGTCCTGTGACAGGAAAGGTGTCTGGAATGAAGATGGGGTCATCCTGAGGTTACAGAGTCCATTGATTTATCTGTATTTGTTTCAACACTAACAAACATTTCTAACCTCAGCATTTGCACTTTCAGTCAAGTATGACAAGTCCTCTGTGCCTTTCTCCTTATCCTTCTGGACACATTTTATTAGACTCAATAACACACTCATAACTATATAGATGTGTGAGCCTGAAAGTTCCCCCATCGTATTTAACACTTCACTGTGATTAGGCTTCTCCCTTCCTTTCTTTCTTCCATTCTTTCTTCCTTTACTCCTTCCTTGCTTCCTCCCTCCCATCATCCTCTCCCCATCCTCTCTCCTTTTTTTCCAAGCCTCAGACATTCTTCAAATGAGGCACAAGGTTCAGACACTGTGAACTACAGGAAATCCCATGTCCTCTCTCTTCAAATTCATGTTTTTCATATTTGTCTGTTGCCAATAGAAAACCTGATTTCCCTAAGCCACATTGCCTTCATAAGTCACAATGCTGTTCCCAATAGATAATAAACACCAACTGCAATCTTAGTGTCTGCGGCCTCAGCTGTTTGGAGGATTACATAAGCCTAGGGCAAGTTAACAAGATCCACATCTCAGAAACAAAACAAAAAAACATAACCTCAGTAAGTTACAAAGAGTAACAAATTATAATTTTGTAGAGGGTCCAGATAGCTGCAGATTTGCTGTGTGGTAAGAAACAGGAGTCTAACTGGAGGTCTCAAGGATTATATCTTGTGCCCTTTCCTATTAGAATGTGTAAACAATGGCATCCCAAAGACAACATTAGGTCCCTGCTGACCTGAACTGGGGACAGGGAAGATTTTCCTGTTAGTGAAACTGACCATGTCAGTTGTTTCCATTCTATATGTAGAGCATTTATTGATGTTCCTATTGCTAGCTTGACTCTGCTTTTCAGTTCTATACATACACACTACGCTCCAACAGGAAGTCAGAATGTGTTTTCAACTTTTAATAATTATCTCATTTTTAGAAGCTTGAATGTGGATTGTTTTATGGGGATAGGGATTGAACTTAATTAAGGCTTGTGCATATTAGGCAGGTGCTCTAAAAATGAACTACACCCTCTTACTACTGTGGATTGTTTAAATGTAATTAAATTAATCTATTTTAGGTGTATGGTTTTATTCTGAGAAAATTTCAGGCAATGCAACTGCCAACACATCAGTTATAGAAAAAGACCTCACTTCCCACACCAAAGGGCTTCCTTGGGCTTTGTTATCATTCACTACTTTTGATCCTGCTTCAAAGCATATAATAATTACTTTAATGTAACTGGTGGTCTCAATGTAATATAATTGTAGATTATGTTCTGGTGACTGGCTATGCTGGATTGCCTTCAGGTGTGGAGCCACTTAATCTATGCACTAACTACTCTTCTTTTGGAGGAGTCTCATCCTAGCCCTGAACTCATGACCTCATCTTCTATGGGCCTTCCATCCTATGGTTTGGCTTTTGTTTTTTCCCATCCTAGGTGGTTTTTGTTTTAGACAGGGTTTCTCTGTGTAGCTTTGCACCTTTCCTGGAACTGACTCTGTAGCCCAGGCTGGCCTCGAACTCACAGAGATCCACCTTTTTTGTATCTTGAGTGCTGGGATTAAAGGCATACTCTAGGTTTGGTTTTTTAAATAAAGCTTTACAGATATTCTCATACATGATTTCATGTGATCACATGTATTCAGATTTTGGATTTACAATCTAGAACAAATTTGCTAAGTCATGACATAATGTATAGTAAACATTTAAAGAAGTTTGTCAGTCTTTGGGTATATGCCCAGGAGTGGCATAGCTGGATCTTGAGGAAGATCAATTCCATCTTCCTCAGAAATTGCCTCACTGATTTCAATAGCGGTTGTACAAGTTTACACTCCCCACCAGGAATGGAAGAGTGTTTCCTCTTCTTCACATCTTGCCAGCATGAACTGTCACTTCTTCATCTTAGTCATTCTGACATGTGTAAGGTGAAATCGCAAAGTAGTATTGAATTCCTTTTCCCTGATGGCTAGGATGTTAAACTATTTCTTTAGGTGTTTCTCAGCCATTTGAGTTTCCTCTATTGAGAATTCTGTTTAGATCTGTAACGTGATTTTTAACCAAGATGTTTGTTTCTTGATATCTGGTTTCTTGAGTTCTTATATATTTTGGATAATAACCTTCTTAGGTGGCAAATTTGATGCCATTTTGTTGGCTGCCTTTTTGTCTGACTGACAGTGTCCTTTGCTGTGCAGAGACTTCTCAGTTTCATGAGGCCCCATTTATTACTTGTTGATCTTAGTGCCTGAGCTAAAGGTGTTCTGTCAGAAAGTCTTTTCCTGTGCTAATTAGTTCAAGGCTTTCCCCTTACATTTCTATGAGAAACAGTGTATCTGGTTTTAGGTTTGAGATCTTTTGATGCCTGGGAGTTGAGTTTATTCAGTATGAATCTGTTTACATTCTTCTCCATGCAGCCCTCCAGCTTGACCAGCACCATTTGCTGAAGATGCTGTCTTCTTCCCAGTATGCACTTCTGGCCTCTTTATCAGAAAAAAAGGTGTCCAAAAGTGTATACACTTATATCTGGGTCTTCTATTTGATTCCATTGATTAATGTGTTTGTTTTTGTGCCAATACCATGCTGTTTTATTATTATAGTTTTGTAGTACTACTTGAAATATGGAATGATGATACCTTCAGCTTTTTCTTGTATTATTCAAGATTATCTTAGCTATCCTGAGTTTTTGTGCTTCCATATGAAGCTAGAAATTGTGAAGTATTATGTTGGAATTTTGGAAGTGGTTGCACTGATCTGTAGAATCCTATTTGGATGATGGTCATTTTTAATATGTTAATCTTACTGATCCATGATCATGGGAGATTTTTCTCTCTTCTGATATGGTCTTCAATTTTTCTTCAATGAATTGAACTTTTTATCATAAAAACCTTTTACTTGCTTAGAGTTACCTCAAGTGATTTTATATTATCTGAGGCTATTATGAAAGATACTTCTCTGATTTCTTTCTCAGTCCATTTGTCTTTTGTATATAGTTGGGTGACTGATTTTTTTTTTTTTTTTGGTTTTTCGAGACAGGGTTTCTCTGTGTAGAACTCACTTGTACCATTTAGCCTCGAACTCACAGAGATCCGCCTGGCTCTGCCTCCCGAGTGCTGGGATTAAAGGCGTGCGCCACCATGACTGATTTTTGTGAGTTAATTTTGTATCCAGATACTTTGATGAAAATGTTTGTCAGCTAGAGGAATTTCCTAGTGGAATTTTTTTGGTCACTTATGCATACTATCATATCATCTGCAATTAAAGATACTTTGACTTATTCCTTTCCAATTTGTATCCCTTTGATCTCTTTCACTTCACTTATTGCTCTGGCTTAGAATTCCAATACTATATTGAATAGATATGGAGAGAGTGGAAAATCTTGTCTTGTTCCTGGTTTTAGTGGAATTGCTTTGAATTTCTCTCCATTTAGGTTGGTGTTGGCTATGGCCTTCATTATGTTGAGGTATGTAATCTAAT